>NC_086446.1:309291714-309569214 GCF_028390025.1 Pseudophryne corroboree
TGACTGCTCCCCAGCCTCTCAGGCTGGCCTCCGTGGTCACCAGCATCCAATCCTGAATGCCGAATCTGCGGCCCTCTAGAAGATGAGCACTCTGTAATCACCACAGGAGAGACACCCTTGTCCTTGGATATAGGGTTATCCGCTGATGCATCTGAAGATGCGATCCGGACCATTTGTCCAGCAGATCCCACTGAAGAGTTCTTGCGTGAAATCTGCCGAATGGAAGCGCTTCGTAATAAGCCACCATTTTTACCAGGACTCTTGTGCAATGATGCACTGACACTTTTCCTGGTTTTAGGAGGATCCCGATTAGCTCGGATAACTCCCTGGCTTTCTCCTCTGGGAGAAACACCTTTTCCTGGACTGTGTCCAGAATCATCCCTAGGACCAGCAGACGTGTCGTCGGAACAACTGCGGTTTTGGAATATTTAGAATCCACCCGTGCTGTCGTAGAACTACTTGAGATAGTGCTACTCCGACCTCCAACTGTTCTCTGGACCTTGTTCTTATCAGGAGGTCGTCCATTTTCTTTAAAGACGAATCCTCCTTTCGGTCATTACCTTGGTAAGGACCCGGGGTGCCTTGGACAATCCAACGGCATCGTCTTGAAACTGATAGTGACAGTTCTGTACCACGAACCTGAGGTACCCTTGGTGAGAAAAGGCAAATTTTGGGACATGGAGGTAAGCATCCCTGATGTCCCGGGACACCATATAGTCCCCTTGTTCTTTGCTATCACTGCTCTGAGTGACTCCATGTGGATTTGAACCCTTGCAAGTGTTCAAATTTTTCAGATTTAGAATAGGTCTCACCTAGCCTTCAGTACCACCATATAGTGTGGAGTAATACCCCTTTCCTTGTTGTCGGAGGGGTAATTTTATTATCACCTGCTGGGAATACAGCTTGTGAATTGTTTTCAATACTGCCTCCCTGTCGGAGGGAGACATTGGTACAGCAGACTACAGGAACCTGCGAGGGGGGAACCTCTCGACATTCCAATCTGTACCCCTTGGATACTACTTGTAGGATCCAGGGGTCCTGTACGGTCCCAGCGTCATGCTGAGAACTTGGTAGAAGCGGTGGAGGGCTTCTGTTCCTGGGAATGGGCTGCCTGCTGCAGTCTTCTTCCCTTTCCTCTATCCCTGGGCAGATATGACTCTTATAGGGACGAAAGGACTGAGGCTGAAAAGACGGTGTCTTTTTCTGCAGAGATGTGACTTAGGGTAAAAAACGGTGGATTTTCCAGCAGTTGCCCTGGCCACCAGGTCCCATGGACCGACCCCAAATAACTCCTCCCCTTTATACGGCAATACATCTTTGTGCCGTTTGGAATCTGCATCACCTGACCACTGTCGTGTCCATAAACATCTTCTTGCAGATATGGACATCGCATTTACTCTTGATGCCAGAGTGCAAATATCCCTCTGCGCATCTCGCATATATAGAAATGCATCCTTTAAATGCTCTATAGTCAATAAAATACTGTCCCTGTCAAAGGTATCAATATTTTTAGTCAGGGAATCCGACCAAGCCACCTCAGCTCTGCACATCCAGGCTGAGGCGATCGCTGGTCGCAGTATAACACCAGCATGTGTGTGTATACTTTTTAGGATATTTTTCAGCCTCCTATCAGCTGGCTCCTTAAGTACGGCCCTATCCGTAGATGGTACCGCCACTTGTTCTGATAAGCGTGTGAGCGCCTTATCCACCCTGAGGGGTGTTTCCCACCGCGCCTTAACTTCTGGCGGGAAAGGGTATACCGCCAATAATTTTCTATCGGGGGAAACCCACGCATCATCACACACTTCATTTAATTTATCTGATTCAGGAAAAACTACACAGGTAGTTTTTTCACCTCACACATAATACCCTTTTTTGTGGTACTTGGAGTATCAGAAATATGTAACACCTCCTTCATTGCCCTTAACGTGTGGCCCTAAAAGAAAATACGTTTGTTTCTTCACCGTCGACACTGAAATCAGTGTCCGTGTCTGGGTCTGTGTCGACCGACTGAGGTAAATGGGCATTTTACAGCCCCTGACGGTGTTTGAGACGCCTGGACAGATACTAATTTGTTCGCCGGCCCTCTCATGTCGTCAACCGGCTTGCAGCGTGTTGACATTGTCACGTAATTTCCATAAATAAGCCATCCATTCCGGTGTCGACTCCCTAGAGAGTGACATCACCATTACAGGCAATTTGCTCCGCCTCCTCACCAATATTTTCCTCATACATGTCGACACACACGTACCGACATACAGCACACACATAGGGAATGCTCTGATAGAGGACAGGACCCACTAGCCCTTTGGGGAGACAGAGGGAGAGTTTGCCAGCACACACCAAAACGCTATAATTATCCAGGGACAACCTTTATATAAGTGTTCCTTTTATAGCATTTTAATATATATACATATCGCCAAATCAGTGCCCCCCCTCTCTGTTTTAACCCTGTTTCTGTAGTGCAGTGCAGGGGAGATCATGGGAGCCTTCCCACCAGCCTGTGAGGGAAAATGGCGCTGTGTGCGGAGGAGAATAGGCCCCGCCCCCTTTTCGGCGGGCTTCTTCTCCGGAGTTTTAGATATCTGGCAGGGGTTAAATACATCCATATAGCCTCAAGGGCTATATGTGATGTATTTTTCGCCATACAGGTATTATACATTGCTGCCCAGGGCGCCCCCCCCCCAGCGCCCTGCACCCTCCGTGACCGCTGTGTGAAGTGTGCTGACAACAATGGCGCACAGCTGCAGTGCTGTGCGCTACCTGATGAAGACAGAGTCTTCTGCCGCCTGGTTCCGGACCTCTTCATCTTCAGCATCTGCAAGGGGGGTCGGCGGCGCGGCTCCGGGACGAACCCCAGGGCGAGCCCTGTGTTCCGACTCCCTCTGGAGCTATGTCCAGTAGCCTAAGAATCCAATCCATCCTGCACGTAGGTGAGTTGAAAATCTCTCCCCTAAGTCCCTCGATGCAGTGAGCCTGTTGCCAGCAGGACTCACTGAAAATAAAGAACCTAAAAACTTTTTCTAAGCAACTCTTTAAGAGAGCCACCTAGATTGCACCCTTCTCGGCCGGGCACAAAAACCTAACTGAGGCTTGGAGGAGGGTCATAGGGGGAGGAGCCAGTACACACCATGTGATCCTAAAAGCTTGCTTTTGTGCCCTGTCTCCTGCGGAGCCGCTATTCCCCATGGTCCTGACGGAGTCCCCAGCATCCACTAGGACGTTAGAGAAACATGGCGCTGGTGAGTGCTGAGGAAGAAGCCCCGCCCCCTCGACGGCGGGCTTCTGTCCCGCTTTAATGTACAATTTTGGCGGGGGCTCATACATATATACAGTGCCCAACTGTATATTATGCAAACTTTTGCCAAAGAGATCTCTAATTGCTGCCCAGGGCGCCCCCCCCTGCGCCCTGCACCCTACAGTGACCGGAGTATGTGGGTTTAATGTGGGAGCAATGGCGCACAGCTGTAGTGCTGTGCGCTACCTCAGTGAAGACTGGAGTCTTCTGCCGCCAATTTCGAAGTCTTCTTGCTTCTTTCACTGGCTTCTGTCTTCCGGCTCTGCGAGGGGGACGGCGGCGCGGCTCCGGGATCGGACGACAAAGGGTGAGATCCTGTGTACGATTTCTCTGGAGCTAATGGTGTCCAGTAGCCTAAGAAGCAGGACCTATCTGCAGAGAGTAGGGCTGCTTCTCTCCCCTCAGTCCCACGATGCAGGGAGTCTGTTGCCAGCAGAGCTCCCTGAAAATAAAAAAAAAACTAACAAAATACTTTCTTATAGCAAGCACAGGAGAGCTCACCAAGTAGCACCCAGCTCGTCCGGGCACAGGTTCAAACTGAGGTCTGGAGGAGGGACATAGAGGGAGGAGCCAGAGCACACCAGTATCCAAATTCTTTCTTAGAGTGCCCTGTCTCCTGCGGAGCCCGTCTATCCCCATGGTCCTTACGGAGTCCCCAGCATCCACTAGGACGTTAGAGAAATATAGACGAGGCCCCAAAGTTTCACCAAATGTGGATAAAATCACAATTATAATTTTGGTGGCCATGCATTAATATTTTAGGTTTGTAAATATAGAACTTCTCACTACATCAATCATAATTTGTCCACATTCTTATAGATACTAGATATCACCCTCTTCTGTCTCCCTATTTGCAAGTATGAAGTGATATATAGCAGACAGGGGGGCAGATGTATGAAGCGCTGATAAGAGTGCAGAAGTGTACCATAGGAACCAATCAGATCTGAAATTTGCGCATTCTACAAAATTTTACGTAGCAGCTGATTGGTTGCCATGGCACACTGCTTCATACATTTACCCCCTTGGTATAGGTAAGAGCAGTTGAGTCTCTGAGCTGTGACATACAGGTCTACATTGGAGGGATTAAAAGAAGCTGGAATTAGGAAGAGAAAAGTGACCTCCATTTTGTTTACATTTTAAAATTGGAAAACTCAGGGTATATTTACATTTTATTTTTAGACGTGACTTCTCGCTACAGTTATGGACAGTACGGATGGTGTAATGGTCAGCATTACGGCCTCACAGCACTGATGTAATGTGTTCGATTCCCACCATGGCCATAACCAAGGGGAATTTGTACATTCTCTCCGTCCTTGCGTGGGTTTCATCTGGGTACTCTGGTTTCCTCTCACACTCCAAAAATATACTGGTAGGTTAATCAGCTCCTGACAAAAACAAAAATAACCCTAGTGTATAAGTGTGCATGTGTTTTTAAGGCAGACTAGATGGGCCATGTGGTTCTTACCTGCTGTCACATTCTACATTTCTATATAGCTGTAGACATATATTATGTCTAAAATGTGAATATTCCCTGTTCACTGGTCAGCCCCTTGCACCTACTGTATAGTAAACACCACCTTAAAATTCTCACAGAAAGTACAGGAAAGGGATATGCGTATTGGTCATAGCTAGTAACAGATCCTCACTATACAATCCTTGGGCACACAACGATTACTATTCAATTGTTTGCCGACTGGGCGTGACTGCATGATCTCTGGCAGCTGCCTCATGAGGTGGTGAGCAGAAATCTGTAATAAGTTGGCTGTTTGGACGCGCTAACCAGGACTTCGCACAGGTTTAGTCACTTAACGCACGAAGATCCGGTGCATATGGATGCGAGCAGCGCAATAAGTAATGCAGTCATGCCAGAGTGGTAGAATAAATGAATAGCTCTATCTGGTGCCCATTACTTGTCGCTGTCCAAAAAAAAACAACAACTGCATTCTCCCCCTTCCCATAGTGTCAAATATATCATTCTCTACACAAGAAAAAAAAAAAAAAAAAAATCGGCACCAACTTATTGCAGATGTTGTTAATACAATTTGGAAACAGGAGACCACAAATGACCTTAGGAGCTGAAGGTGAGAGTAAAGTATGAAACTAAATAATAGGCAGGCAAGGCCATGTAACAGGACCCATGCTTCAAAACAGAACACTATCTGAAGATACGTTTCCCCTCAAGGGTAAGAGCAGTGAAATGACTGACCCAGAGTAAGAAACCCAACAACTTCTGATCCCTAAATATGAAAAAAGAAAGAGAAGCTACTTGTTAGTCAGCAGCCAACTATGGTCCAAATGTATTAAACCTTAACAAGAGATAAAGTAGAGATGGATAAAGAATGATAAACGACCAGCCAATCAGCTTCCTAACTGCCATGTAACAGGCTGTGTTTGAAAAATGGCAGTTAGGAGCTGGTTGGCTGGTCATTTATCACTCTTTATCAGTCTCCACTTCATCACTTTTTAAGGCTTAATACATTTGGGCCTATATTTTGTCCTGCATATACAATCTGCAGTAAAGATTGCAACTGTTCTCCCAAATGTCATTTTCAATTATACCAAGTTTAGGCAAATTCTGAATATAGCCTATGTCATAACAGTCACTTAAATTTATCATTTTTCAATCTCTTTATTTAGTAACTTATTGACCTTGATTCAATTCAGTGTGATGGAAAGTCTGAGAATGCCCGTTTTCCCAGACTAAACAGGGTGTTTTGTTGAGAGAACTGGCATTCTCAGACGTAAATGCCAGCCACAATGTTGTTTCTGCCGCGCTAAGGGCAGAAATCAGCATCGCGCCGGCCTGTCGATGGATTTCTGCTCGCACCTCTCTGGGGGTGCGAGAAGTACTATCGTCGGCTGTCACTGTGCACTGAATTGAATAGCACTGGGAGCTAATTTCTGGCGCTATTCAATTCTGTTTGAATTGAAATCGAGCCCATAGTACAAACATAAGACATACCCAGTATTTTTCCATATTTGACCGTTGACATCACTTCCAGAAACGCGCTCCAAAATGCTGTGCGGTCGGCATTCTGGTGCGCATGCTCTGAGAGGCACAGTGCAAAAAGCAAGTTGTACTTATCCCTAACGTTTTAAAATACACTCAGTAATTGCTTTGTGCTACTATGGAGCCATTCATTTGTGTCTTTTTACATTGCGGGCACTATTTTAGTCGGGTTTAGTCATTTTGCATGGCTAAACCCGTGCTTTTGGGTGCTTAAAAAGAAATGGCTGCACAAACGGAGCGAGCACCAATTAGAATGGAATAGCTTCCATAGGGGGCAATTCAACGGTTTACAGCTCCTGTCTAAATTGCAGGGGAGCTATTAAATTGTTTGCACAACTAGACCCATTCTTGTGCGAGAATGCTCAGTAATAGCAGCATTAAGCAGCTTCTCCTGTGCGAAGTGCCAGATGAGCACCAGTTACGGTGTGACCATCCTCAAAGACCTACTTTACATGCATTACTCTCCGCACCCTTGGGGGGTTGTGAGCAGAAAACCATGGTAAGTGCAGATATGGGACTGGTTGCACAAACAATTGAATAGCTGTTGCAGTTTAGATGGGAGCTATAAACAATTAAATCGCCCCCTAACAGTCCTTCCTTTTAAGATATCCATGCTTGAGCACAGATGGTTAAATCAAATTGATTGAGGTACTTATGCTACCTGTGCTCAAGCATAGATATGCTTACAAACTGCGGGTAAATGTATATACAGATCTGGCCACTGTAACACTTCCTACTTCGCCTCACTACCGAATTGAAGAAGGAATCCACTCTGACAAGATATAATAACATCTTGTCTGTCGAAGCAGGGGAGTGTAAACTCCCCTCCGTCGATCACCGCAGAGCCCACAGCGCATCAGTTTACACCGCTGTTGTCATACATGGGGGGAGAAGCGGTATCAGTGCACATATTGTGCGCCGATAACACTTCTCCCTTATATAGACATTTAATACATTTACCCTCTGGACTGTTACGATGCCTTGAAGACAGAGTTTGGCAACCACTGGTTGGACGACTTGTGGGTTCTTAGGAAAATATATTAATCTTATTGGTTTATATGGGTGTAGAATGTATAAATAACATGCTGCAGTGTTCACTCTTCTACTCAGCTGTAGGTGTGTCTAGGAAGGGGTGCTTTTAGTATTTACAGTGACTTTGTAGAATTACAGTAATTACATATTTCTTACTCGAACGCTCAGAAAATACATGAAAAACGTAACAAAAACAAAGCTGCTGTAAAGACTTTTGCTTAATTAAAAAAAAATAAGAATTTACTTACCGATAATTCTATTTCTCGTAGTCCGTAGTGGATGCTGGGAACTCCGTAAGGACCATGGGGAATAGCGGCTCCGCAGGAGACTGGGCACAAAAGTAAAGCTTTAGGACTACCTGGTGTGCACTGGCTCCTCCCCCTATGACCCTCCTCCAAGCCTCAGTTAGGATACTGTGCCCGGACGAGCGTACACAATAAGGAAGGATTTTGAATCCCGGGTAAGACTCATACCAGCCACACCAATCACACCGTACAACCTGTGATCTGAACCCAGTTAACAGCATGATAACAGAGGAGCCTCTGAAAAGATGGCTCACAACTATAATAACCCGATTTTTGTAACAATAACTATGTACAAGTATTGCAGACAATCCGCACTTGGGATGGGCGCCCAGCATCCACTACGGACTACGAGAAATAGAATTATCGGTAAGTAAATTCTTATTTTCTCTGACGTCCTAGTGGATGCTGGGAACTCCGTAAGGACCATGGGGATTATACCAAAGCTCCCAAACGGGCGGGAGAGTGCGGATGACTCTGCAGCACCGAATGAGAGAACTCCAGGTCCTCCTCAGCCAGGGTATCAAATTTGTAGAATTTAGCAAACGTGTTTGCCCCTGACCAAGTAGCTGCTCGGCAAAGTTCTAAAGCCGAGACCCCTCGGGCAGCCGCCCAAGATGAGCCCACCTTCCTTGTGGAATGGGCTTTTACAGATTTTGGCTGTGGCAGGCCTGCCACAGAATGTGCAAGCTGAATTGTACTACAAATCCAACGAGCAATAGTCTGCTTAGAAGCAGGAGCACCCAGCTTGTTGGGTGCATACAGGATAAACAGCGAGTCAGATTTTCTGACTCCAGCCGTCCTGGAAACATATTTTCAGGGCCCTGACTACGTCCAGCAACTTGGAGTCCTCCAAGTCCCTAGTAGCCGCAGGTACCACAATAGGCTGGTTCAAGTGAAACGCTGAAACCACCTTAGGGAGAAATTGAGGACGAGTCCTCAATTCTGCCCTGTCCGTATGAAAAATTAGGTAAGGGCTTTTATAGGATAAAGCCGCCAATTCTGAGACACGCCTGGCTGAAGCCAGGGCCAACAGCATTACCACTTTCCATGTGAGATATTTTAAGTCCACAGTGGTGAGTGGTTCAAACCAATGTGATTTTAGGAACCCCAAAACTACATTGAGATCCCAAGGTGCCACTGGAGGCACAAAAGGAGGCTGTATATGCAGTACCCCCTTGACAAACGTCTGAACTTCAGGAACTGAAGCCAGTTCTTTCTGGAAGAAAATCGACAGGGCCGAAATTTGAACCTTAATGGACCCTAATTTTAGGCCCATAGACAGTCCTGTTTGCAGGAAATGCAGGAAACGACCCAGTTGAAATTCCTCTGTAGGGGCCTTCCTGGCCTCGTACCACGCAACATATTTACGCCAAATACGGTGATAATGCTGTACGGTTACATCCTTCCTGGCTTTGATCAGGGTAGGGATGACTTCATCCGGAATGCCTTTTTCCTTCAGGATCCGGCGTTCAACCGCCATGCCGTCAAACGCAGCCGCGGTAAGTCTTGGAACAGACAGGGTCCCTGCTGGAGCAGGTCCCTTCTTAGAGGTAGAGGCCACGGGTCCTCTGTGAGCATCTCTTGAAGTTCCGGGTACCAAGTCCTTCTTGGCCAATCCGGAGCCACGAGTATAGTCCTTACTCCTCTCCTTCTTATGATTCTCAGTACCTTGGGTATGAGAGGCAGAGGAGGGAACACATACACTGACTGGTACACCCACGGTGTTACCAGAGCGTCCACAGCTATTGCCTGAGGGTCCCTTGACCTGGCGCAATACCTGTCTAGTTGTTTGTTGAGGCGGGATGCCATCATGTCCACCTTTGGTTTTTCCCAACGGTTCACAATCATGTGGAAGACTTCTGGGTGAAGTCCCCACTCTCCCGGGTGGAGGTCGTGTCTGCTGAGGAAGTCTGCTTCCCAGTTGTCCACTCCCGGAATGAACACTGCTGACAGTGCTATCACATGATTTTCCGCCCAGCGAAGAATCCTTGCAACTTCTGCCATTGCCCTCCTGCTTCTTGTGCCGCCCTGTCTGTTTACGTGGGCGACTGCCGTGATGTTGTCTGACTGGATCAGCACCGGCTGACCTTGAAGCAGAGGTCTTGCTAGGCTTAGAGCATTGTAGATGGCCCTTAGCTCCAGGATATTTATGTGAAGTGATGTCTCCAGGCTTGACCACAAGCCCTGGAAATTTCTTCCCTGTGTGACTGCTCCCCAGCCTCTCAGGCTGGCATCCGTTGTCACCAGGACCCAGTCCTGAATGCCGAATCTGCGGCCCTCTAGAAGATGAGCACTCTGCAACCACCACAGGAGAGACACCCTTGTCCTTGGTGACAAGATTATCCGCTGATGCATCTGAAGATGCGACCCGGACCATTTGTCTAGCAGATCCCACTGGAAGGTTCTTGCGTGGAATCTGCCGAATGGGATTGCTTCGTAAGAAGCCACCATCTTTCCCAGGACCCTTGTGCATTGATGCACTGAGACTTGGCCTGGTTTTAGGAGATTTCTGACTAGTTCGGATAACTCCCTGGCTTTCTCCTCCGGGAGAAACACCTTTTTCTGGACTGTGTCCAGGATCATCCCTAGGAATAGAAGTCGTGTCGTCGGGATCAGCTGCGATTTTGGAATATTGAGAATCCAACCGTGCTGGCGCAGCACTATCTGAGATAGTGCTACTCCGACTTACAACTGTTCCCTGGATCTTGCCCTTATCAGGAGATCGTCCAAGTAAGGGATAACTAAAACTCCCTTCCTTCGAAGAAGTATCATCATTTCGGCCATTACCTTGGTAAAGACCCGGGGTGCCGTGGACAATCCAAACGGCAGCGTCTGAAACTGATAGTGACAGTTCTGTACCACAAACCTGAGGTACCCTTGGTGAGAAGGGTAAATTGGGACATGTAGGTAAGCATCCTTGATGTCCAGAGACACCATATAGTCCCCTTCTTCCAGGTTTGCAATCACTGCTCTGAGTGACTCCATCTTGAATTTGAACCTTTGTATGTAAGTGTTCAAGGATTTTAGGTTTAAAATTGGTCTCACCGAGCCGTCCGGCTTCGGTACCACAAATAGTGTGGAATAGTACCCCTTTCCCTGTTGTAGGAGGGGTACCTTGATTATCACCTGCTGGGAATATAGCTTGTGAATGGCTTCCAATACTGCCTCCCTGTCGGAGGGAGACGTCGGTAAAGCAGACTTTAGAAAACGGCGAGGGGGAGACGTCTCGAATTCCAATTTGTACCCCTGAGATACCACCTGAAGGATCCAGGGGTCCACTTGCGAGTGGGCCCACTGCGCACTGAACTTCTTGAGACGGGCCCCCACCGTGCCTGAGTCCGCTTGTAAAGCCCCAGCGTCATGCTGAGGACTTTGCGGAGGCGGGAGAGGGCTTTTGTTCCTGGGAACTGGCTGTCTGTTGCAGCCTTTTTCCTCTCCCTCTGCCACGGGGCAGAAATGAGGCGCCTTTTGCCCGCTTGCCCTTATGGGGCCAAAAGGACTGCGCCTGATAATACGGCGTCTTCTTAGGTTGAGAAGCTACCTGGGGTAAAAATGTGGATTTTCCAGCAGTTGCCGTGGCTACCAGGTCTGATAGACCTACCCCAAATAACTCATCCCCCTTATAAGGCAATACTTCCATGTGCCTTTTAGAATCCGCATCACCTGACCACTGCCGCGTCCATAAACCTCTTCTTGCAGAAATGGACAGCGCGCTAACTCTTGATGCCAGTCGTCAAATATCCCTCTGTGCATCACGCATATATAGAAATGCATCCTTCAAATGCTCTATAGTCAGTAATATACTGTCCCTATCTAGGGTATCAATATTTTCAGTCAGGGAATCCGACCACGCCAGGCCCGCACTGCACATCCAGGCTGAGGCGATTGCTGGTCGCAGTATAACACCCGTGTGAGTGTATATACATTTTAGGATATTCTCCAGCTTTCTATCGGCAGGTTCCTTTAGGGCGGCCGTATCAGGAGAGGGTAGTGCTACCTGTTTAGACAAGCGTGTGAGCGCTTTATCCACCCTAGGGGGTGTTTCCCAACGTGCCCTATCCTCTGGCGGGAAAGGGTACGATGCCAATAACCTTTTAGGAATTATCAGTTTTTTATCGTGGGAAACCCACGCCTCATCACACACTTCATTTAATTCCTCGGATACAGGAAAAACTACAGGCAGTTTTTTCTCACCAAACATAATACCCTTTTTAGTGGTACTTGTATTATCAGAGATATGCAATACATTTTTCATTGCTTCAATCATGTAACGTGTGGCCCTAGTGGAAGTCACGTTTGTCTCCTCATCATCGACACTGGAGTCAGTATCCGTGTCTGTGTCTGCCATTTGAGGTAACGGGCGTTTTAAAGCCCCTGATGGCGTTTGAGACCCCTGGACAGGCACAAGCTGAGTAGCCGGCTGTCTCATGTCGTCAACTGTCTGACTCGTAAAGAGCTGACACTGTCACGCAATTCCTTCCATAAGCTCATCCACTCAGGTGTCGACTCCCTAGGGGGTGACAACTCTATAATAGGCAATTGCTCCGCCTCCATCTCATTTTCCTCCTCAAACATGTCGACACAATCGTACCGACACACCGCACACACACAGGGAATGCTCTGATAGAGGACAGGACCCCACTAGCCCTTTGGGGAGACAGAGGGAGAGTATGCCAGCACACACCAGAGCGCTATATATAGACAGGAATACCACTATAAAATGTGCTTTTCCCTTTATAGCTGCTGTTAGTATCAAAACTGCGCCAAATTAGTGCCCCCCTCTCTTTTTTACCCTTTTCTGTAGTGCAGGACTGCAGGGGAGAGTCAGGGAGACGTCCTTCCAGCGGAGCTGTGATGGAAAATGGCGCCCGTGTGCTGAGGAGATAGGCTCCGCCCCCTTCTCGGCGGCCTTTTGTCCCGCTTTTTGGTGAGTTCTGGCAGGGGTTAAAATACATCCATATAGCCCTGGGGGTTATATGTGGTGTATTTATGCCAGCCAAGGTGTTTACATTGCTGCTCAGGGGGCCCCCCCCTAGCGCCCTGCACCCTCAGTGACCGAAGTGTGAAGTGTGCCTGAGTAACAATGGCGCACAGCTGCAGTGCTGTGCGCTACCTTGTTGAAGACTGATGTCTTCTGCCGCCGATTTTTCCGGACCTCTTCTTGCTTCTGGCTCTGTAAGGGGGCCGGCGGCGCGGCTCTGGGACCGAGCTCCGAGGCTGGGCCTGTGTTCGGTCCCTCTGGAGCTAATGGTGTCCAGTAGCCTAAGAAGCCCAAGCTGGCTGCAAGCAGGCAGGTTCGCTTCTTCTCCCCTTAGTCCCTCGATGCAGTGAGCCTGTTGCCAGCAGGTCTCACTGAAAATAAAAAAACTAAAACTAAACTTTCACTAAGAAGCTCAGGAGAGCCCCTAGTGTGCACCCTTCTCGGCCGGGCACAAAAATCTAACTGAGGCTTGGAGGAGGGTCATAGGGGGAGGAGCCAGTGCACACCAGGTAGTCCTAAAGCTTTACTTTTGTGCCCAGTCTCCTGCGGAGCCGCTATTCCCCATGGTCCTTACGGAGTTCCCAGCATCCACTAGGACGTCAGAGAAACACTGTACCCAAAAACACAAATGTGGATTGCCCGGGACGCACAGTTGTTCTTCCACAGGCATACAGGTAAGAGGTCTACGTGTAGAGTCAGAGAGGAAACTGCTCACAGACAATGCACAAAATGAAATTTTTCTGCCTCTATTACGTTCCTCAAACATATACATAAAGAAACAGCACCAAATCCTTTACATTTAAGGATATCTCCTAGGGCACCTCCAAATAACAGACACTGCCATCCATTAATAATAAAACACATTCAAAAACAAAATATCTGTTATATCAAAGTATAAGAATCTTTAAATATGTCATTTTGAATTCTATAAAGGGAACTCAATTTATGATAAACCTTTAAACTAAATATTTTTAGATTCAAAATGAAATATTCAATAACGGCGCCCTATAGTATCCAAATTTTTTTCATAGCACCCCACTAAATTAAATATTATTGTGGTTATAGGTCATCCTTAAGGCTGGTACACACTAGATGAACCAATAAAAAAAAATAAAGATTTCCCTTGAAACTTCCCCAGTTGAATGAAAGATAACGAGCATACACACTGAGTGATATAGTGAAAGATATCGTTCAGTGACGTCACCCCTTCCATCCCTGAACGCGCAGTCATGAAAGATATAGCCTAAATTGGACTGCATGTTCAGTTGATAAAGATAACCCATAACGTCCTGTGGGAGCGCGCATCATTATTGTGCATACATACTTGACGATATGCACAATAACATCTTTATCGTGCACATTGGGGTCAATTCAATTCGGCAACTTATGAATAGCGCCGGGAATTAGCTCCCAACGCTATTCAATTCAGCTGCTAGTTACCCGCAATTGTCGGGAATTCTTCTCTCATCCCCGGGGGATGAGAGAAGAAACCCGATAAAAGTGCTGCCTCGCGGCCGGCGCGAGGCTGATTCTGTCGGGAATCAGCCTTGCGCCGGGGAGTTAAGTCGGAGAATGCCCGTTCTCCCGACAATTCAACCTGTTTAGTCGGCGAGAACGGGACATCGCCGACTTAACTGGAGCTGAATTGAATAGCGTCGGGAGCTAATTCCCGGCGCTATTCATAAGTTGCCGAATTTAACTGACCCCATTGTCCACTTAAATCATCTAGTATGTAAGCCCCCGATTTGCTTCTGTTTGGCCACATATTTTTTGATTGGAAGCCACCAGCACTGGTTTTGCCTATTACATTGACAATAAATAATTTGAATTGTTCCTGGACCACCAACCCAAGGCACCCCTGCAAGTTTCCCAAGTCAGCCCAGGGTGCCACGGCACACAGTTTGCTCTAGGCTGTTTTAGCAGGGCGCCGCGCCCTGCCCGTTTTTTAAAAGGCAAAACCCACCCTGCCCCTTTTGCGGTGCCCTGCTAGAACAGCCGCCCGCTTCCTGCCCTCCCAGCGTGTAAAGATGCCGAGCGCATGCGCACGGCATCCATTCACGCTATAGGAGAGAACTGGGGGAAGCCCAGCACCGACGGAAGTGCTGGGCACGCCCCCAACAGTGATGCCGCCGGCAACGGACGCCCCCTACAGCAGCGTCAGTTGGCCGCACCGCCCACTAAAATGATGTAAGCGTAGCCACACCACCGTAATTTGCATGGCCATACCCCCGTTTCGGGCGCGTGCAAATGTGCCCCCCGGAGTCCGGCGCCCTGCCCCATTCAATTTCTAGAGGGAACACTACACTGCGATAGCCCATTCTACACAGCAAACACATACAATAGAATACACTGACACGGTCTATGACACTGCTTGTTTAATGAGTGATTTTATGCATTTCTTCCAACTACTATTAGTCTTGTTGATGTTGCCTCCAAATTACTTGAGCGACTGACTTGTGTACCTGTCTTACTATCTCTCCTGTCCTTCCAAAGTGATCAAACAACTGCTTACAGCAAATCCAAGCGTGACTTTTCTACAGCTGTTCTCCTGAACCTCTCAGCTGCTTCTGACACCTGCTCACCCCATTGGTTAGTGAAACAGCACTTTACTGATCCACTTCATACTTCTCCATCAGCTCCTTTACTGTCTATCTCTGGCACATCCTTCCCTCCACTTGTACAGGTCCCAAATGTTGTCCTCCGCTGTCGTTTATCAAAATGATTATCACATTAATTTATTCAGCAGCCTCCAATACCACCTCTAAAATGACTGAGCGTTTTCCCGTGAACTGGCAGATTTTGACTAACTTTTCCAGCGACCTAGTCAAAATTGACCTGCCTGCACAGTCTATTTTTAGCAGCGATAGCGACCTGGCGGGGATGCGCATCGCTACCGCTGGCTGTGTACACACACAGCGATATGCACTAATTTTCTGAACGATTTTGACTATATAGTCAAAATCTGTCAGCTATATCGCTCCGTGTGTATGCACCTTAACTCTCTCCTTGCCTCCACTCTAAGCCCCACTCACTTCTCATCTCGGTTCAGCACTAGTATATAAATGTTCTCTCAAACTTTCCTAGTACAGCAGCTCACCCTCATTGGTTTTAAGGGATGTGAAAATGTGTATTGTTTGTATAATTACACTCTATAATATCAGTATATTAACACCAACACTTTAATTAGCACTATATACTATTTTAAATAAGTGGGTACAAGAAATAGGCAATTAATATACCGCCTGTCGGGATCCTGAACGCCGGAGTCCCAACAGTCGTCTAAATGCCAGTGGTTGGAATCCCAACCGTAGCCCCGTATTCCCATCTTGGGTGGTGGGTCCACGCCAATACCCATGTTTGAATATAACCTGTGGCGAGCAAAGCTCGCCATCGGGCCCATGCGTGGCGAGCGCAGCGGCTCTTTATCTGCCACTGTCGGGATACTTACAGCCGGCATATTGTATGTATTCCATGTAATATAAATTGTGAAAGCTACAGGAAACCAAGATGATTTCAGAAACGCTTTAGTTTTCTATGGACACAAGCTTTCAACTCTTATTGTTTTCTTGTAACACTTTGGTAAAGAATCAACAATTTAGTATTTTTATAGAAACAAAATAAATGTTATATTTTATAATGTGGGAAGTGTCCCGAATTGGTGCATCATTTGGTAATATCCTTTTACATACTAATGAAAAGGCCCTGAGCAAAATCACACATCAAACTGGCCGAGCCCTCTAAACATACTACAGATGTCTTTTTACACTGTGGCTTCAGTCACATCAGGTTTCAGTCACGCCAAATAGCCTCTCTCGACACCTCAGGTACCATGCGACTCAACCGTGCAGCGTTCCCCTGTGCTTCCTGTGCAATTTTGTACAGGTGTAAAATCAACTCCTGTGCGTCCTAGTTTGTAATGTCAGTGGCTTTTCACTACGTCTGTGAGCAATTATTTGCAACTGCATAGTCGCAAAAATGTCTGAAAACCACTATGGAGCATGCATTACACAGAGTGTATGTATAAAGGGGTTGTTGCGTTCAGCTCAGATGGTATCAGAAATGTGGCTCTAAAGTGATGGGAGTTCCTGGGCGGTGACTGGGAGTTGGCTAGTAGTGCACGCAAACATGGTCTGTTCAGGGGGGTGTGGTATGGAAGGTAGATAGTAACTAGGTCTCTAGTGTCTAGGTTGACCACTATTGGTCGAAAGTAACTAAGTCGACAGGTCAACATGAGTTTTTTATGGGTTTTTTGGTGTGGGATTTCTCTGTAGAGTGACCGGGAACCCCAATTACTGCACAGTGTCCCCTCGCATGGCTCGGCACAGATTACCGTTCCAATCGTAGTCCGCGTGGATCGTTAAGTATGAAAAGGTTCAAAAAAAGAAAAAAAATTGCGAAAAACTCATGTCAACCTTTTGACTTAGAACATGTCGACCTAGAGACCCTGTCGACCAATAGTGGTAGACCTAGACACTAGAGACCGGATCCCATTCAGGGCATACTAATGCAAGCGGCTGCATTCACAGATGCACAGGCACAAGCATAGGAGTCCATGATCTGACAGAAACTGTCTCTGCCATAGAACTGGCGCATCCTATGTTGACGAATAGGGACATACTACCAACTGGTATTACAGCATGCATGGGCGCTAAAAGTGGGCATCTCAGCCCTTGCAAATTCGGCCACAAGGATGTACACAAGGGAAAGTGTGACTTTCTGCAAATGCTGCTACAAACAAACGGGTGACCACCAACAGAAAACTGCTGTGTGCGACACTGGCAAATTGTCATTTGCTACCTGACATAACATAGCACAGAAGTAAAATGCACATCTCATTATATTCAAATAAAAAGGAAGCTACAATTCTAATTGTTCCTACATACTAGTCATAATTATGTTCAATAGCTTCCCAGACACTGGAAAAAGAATGAGGACAGTAAAAACTACATGAAATCTGTTAAGCAGCAACGAGAGAATACACAGTTATTCTACAAAATAGGAAATAAATACGGTTTTAGAGAAAACGCCTTAAGGCAGCAAACCACATCACATTGACTTATGTCCAAAAAACATACTTTAAAAAAAGTGGATAGATGATGCATAACATTACCATTTACTATTGCAACAGTATTTTGTCAGCCAAGCTCTATAAAACACTGCTGAATTATTATGGTGGAGAGGAATATTTCAGGGGGGGGGGTTATTTGGAAGGGGGAGGGGCTCATTGATCTGGCTCCTATACTTTCATCCTGACTCCAACATTTTATAAATATTTGTAAAGATACTTTAAAGAGAGAAATTATCATATCTATCTGTATGCATGAAGCTCAAGCCACCCTTATACTTATATACGTGCTTTATCTAGATTTATGAGGGGAAAGAAAACAAAAAAAAGAGCAAAGAATGCTGGGTACTGATCTGTTTCAGTATATGTTTCTGTATTTTTATCACACTATATGAAATATACCCCTTTTCCACCTAAAACTCTGATCTGACCTGGGTAACTGAACATGGGCTTTTAACAGGACCCAGGTCTAATGATGACCCAAGCCACCCGTTTACACTGCACCATTACCTGGGGCCAACCCTGGTAGCTACCAGAGTCGGAGTCCCAGGTAACGGAACCCGGGTTATCTTTCAGGGACCCTTTTCCACTGAGCCGTGCCCTGGGAAGACTCTACAATAACTCTGGTTATTGCAGCAGTGGAAAAAGGGTATCAGTCACTTTTCACTACCATCTCTATGCGGATACCCAAATCTATGGTACAGAATCAATTAGCCACAGGACTTACTACATCGGTGCAGCTCCCAGTTTAATGCCCGGAACTATTTCCACGCACAAGCCTGCGGCTAACGTGTGTTAATCAATGTGTCCCAGGTAACTTTTTCAAGTGCACCCTCTTGGTGCACGTGGGATAGAGTGATGAAAAGCCCAGGGAAGAGCTGCAGCCATGTGGGAAGCTCCGCGGCTAATTGAATCTGCTTCTATTGCTCTATGGTTTCTCACCTCCTCTTTTATCCCATGAGGGGAATTCAATTGTTGTTTTCCCTTCCCCTGGCTGCCACTAGATGGCTCCTACTGGAACAATTCAATTTTAATTGTTGCACCGGTCGTGCACGCATATGCGGGTGTGCGGGGAATATGGGGGTGTGTGAGCTGAAATGTGCGATAACTACACAGTGTGGATGCTCAAATGGGTGCACAAAAGTGGCGTGTGGGTGGAAACAATTTAATAGCTTTGGTTGGCGCCCACAAAACCACTGAATTCCAGCCAATGTGTTCAATTACCCCTCTGCCAGCTCTACTTAAAGGTTTCAATTCTACTTAAAGTGAGCTCATCATCTTAATCTCATACCTCCAAGTGTCACTATTCTCACCACTGACATGATCACATCATCCCCAGTAAATCATGCCCACTGCCATTCTGTATACCAACTTTCATCCAACTAGTTGGTTGGGATTAAAAACTGGTAATGTATGGGAGCAAATGACTATCAGTCACATGCTACCAAATGATGGAAACGGTCGTTCAGATAAGTTAATTAAATCTGTTTAAATTAAACAACTTGCCTGAATGACCGTTATTGTCTGTTTCCCAAGTTTGGAAGGACATGGCTGATTGTCATCAGCTCCATTTTCATTCCAACCAACTAGTTGAATGAAAGTTGGTCTAGTGTATGGTCAGCTGTCTTGTCAGCTTCAAAGTCATTATTAAATAACTTCTTCTCATTAAGAAAATTACCAAAATTCTTAACCATACTCTTATTGCCTTCTGCAATGATTACTACTACCTTCACAGGACCCATCTATTCCTGCTACTATCCTCCCAAATTCCATGAGAAGACTGATCTCCCCTGTCACCAGTCTACAATTCTAGCTACTCACCTTACAGCAACACTTCCCCCTCAAACATTTTAGGCATAATGGGGCAGGTGTATTAAGCCTGGAGAAGTGATAAAGCAGTGATAAGTGCAAGGTGATAACGCACCAGCCAATCAGCTCCGAAACTGTAATTTTTCAAACCCGTAATGATTGGCTGGTGCGTTATCACCTTGCACTTATCACTGCTTTATCACTTCTCCAGGATTAATACATCTGCACAACTGTACCACATGGCCTTCCAGATCTGCAACTCGCCTCCTCTGATTTCCACCATCCACGCTATTTTTTAACCCACTTGGCCAAACGGTAGATGCTAGAATCAAGTGGGCTAAGGGACCTTTTCTGTAAGGGGGAGGAGTTATGACACAAGGGGGAGGAGCTAGGCCAGCGGGATAGTTCCTCTACTATCCACGCCACCAACTATTACCTTTAGTAATCAGGTGGCGAGCGAAGCAGAGCGAGCCACTGAGCCCGAAGCGTGGCGAGCGAAGCGAGCCCGCGAGGGTACTTTTCGGGTACCCTGTTCGCCCGTAGCTCCTCCCCCTGGTGACGTGTCTCCTCCCCTAGATACGTCAGAAGGTCCCTTCTCCCACTCCGAAATAGAATCAACCTTGGCCAAACCTCAAACTTAACCCACTCCTGTACAGCTTATCCTAGCCCCAGCTGATACTACCAGCTACTATCATATCCCTCTAGCGCCTCTAGTCTCAACATTAGCCTGGCTATTTAGAGGGGTGGTCTTAAGTATGCCGGCTGTCGGGATCCCCGCGCACAGTATACCGGCGCCGGCATACCGACACTTATTCTCCCTCGTGGGGGTCCAAGACCCCCCTGGAGGGAGAATAAAATAGCGTGGCGCGCCACCGTGCCCGCAGCAAGGTGAGCGCAGCGAGCCCGCAAGGGGTTAATTTGCACTTGCCACACTGTCGGTATGCCGGCGGTCGGGCTCCCGGCGCCGGTATGCTGGTCGCCGGGAGCCCGAGCGCCGGCATACCATACTACACCCATTTAGAGGATAATGCTGAGATGTGGCATCTTGTGTCTACCCCACCTTTGGCAACTACATAGAATCGGCGATTTCTTTTGTTATACATAATGTATTGCTTTTAAAGGGATCCGTTCAAAGTCCCGGCAGGTTTAGGCTGCGGGGGGAGGGAGTTAGGGTTAGGCTGCGGCAAGGGCTGGTTAGGGTTAGGCACCACTAGGGATTGTTAGGGCCATGTTGCAGGAAGGGAGGGGGTAAAGTATACATACTAGTGCAACCACTGTCAGTATTCTCAACTTCGGGATGCCGGCATTGGTCATATCGTATGTATCCCCCTTACAAAGCTTTATAAGTATATGCTAATAACACTACAGGACAAATGCTTTCATAAAGCTTACAGGAGTCAGAGGAGACTTGTAAATCATTTTTAGCAGGATGAATATTACTCGCAGTAACAGAACCTTCCATGTGAAGGCTGACATGATGCCACAGGACAATATATTAGTAATTACCACAATAATGTCAATTTGAGGTCTAGAAACAACATATGCCCTCCATTGTATTTACAGGCATGGCTGTCAGCTGCCAACATTATGACAGAATGAACCTATTCTACTAACAGCCTGCAGTAAACCTGTAATTGCAGAGAGCATGATGGGGGCATGAGGGCACAGGGCTGCCAGCAGTCACTTGCAAGTGTCACATCGTGGGTGAGAGGCTCCAGTCAGGCCTCAGCATAACACACCATCCCCCCTCTCTCTCAGGATGACCCCTCCACACGTGATCATTCCAGCCGCTGCTCGCGCCGTCCCTCAGTATGTACACCCCCAATCCCCTATATACCTTTCCAGCTCATCCGCGTTTCTCTCCGGTTCCACTGGCGCCATCATCACATCGCAGTCCACGGTTGCCGCCATCTTACCACCGGCTTACAAGGGAAGGAGAAAGAGACGCGACTTCCGGGTCCTCCGAGCCATCAGAAGTACCAAATAAAGAAAGGAACCCAACAGCTACCATAGAGTCGAGATTCGGCATGACGATAGACGCCCCGGAATTACACAAGCGGCCATATTGGAAAGGGGCATTGCGCGTCGGAACTTGAAGACCGGAAGCTGCATTGCCATGGAGATAAAATAAATGTCAACGGGTTTTTATCCATGGTTCCCTGCCATCAATGGAAAGGCACTATGGCACTGTTGGTTTATACCACTGACGGTGAATCCTTCAATGTACAACATTGCCATATGTCACCCTTGCCCTCATTCTCTGACAGGAAAAAGCATCCAGTGCTGTATTTTAACAGCAACAATAGTGGCACAGGTTGCCTACCCCTGACTTAAATGCGTGCATCTAGATTTACTAATAGGCCCTACACACTTAAAGATTTTACTGAACCATATGAACGTACAACTCGCTCATGTCATTCAGTGTGTAGGCGGGTTGTCTGACGGTACGGCCGTCGGGCAGGTCGGCGGCGGGTCGCCGACTGTTTCTGTTCCTGTTTCAGTACTATCTTATACCTCCCAACTGTCCTGAATCCAGTGAGACAGTCCCGCTATTTGGACACTTTCCCGCTGTCAAGCAGCGAGTGGGGGGGGGGGGGGGGGGGGGGTCATTTGGGGAGGCTTTGCTCACCCACTGCTCTGTCCTCTAAAGCAGCGAGCATACATCCCAACTGTCCCGATTTTAGCAGGACAGTCCCATTTTAGGGGGCTGTCCCACCAGCCGCAGTGGTGGGGGGGCAGCTGGGAGGCTCCTGTTATCACTGCTCTGCTGTAGAGCAGCGTTGAATAGATGCTGTGCGCATGGCCATGCCCACACTGTGACGAGAACTGGAGCCGTGGCAGGTGGTCGATGCATTGCCATGTCCCTTTCCGCGAGGCCTTTCAGCCGGGCTTGCAGAAGAATCCCGCTTCTCGTATAATAGAAGTTGGGAGGTATGAGCGAGTGATCTCTGAATAGATGCTGTGCACTCACGCACGGCATCTATTCAGTGCTGGGAGGTGAGCAGGGGGCTTGCCAGCTGCTCGTGGAGTGCTGGGTACACCCCCTAAATGCCAGACAACGGGTTAGTGGTGTGAGGCCACACCTCTTTTTTCGCAACCGTCCCGACCCCCCCAGTAAGAAGTTGGGAGGTATGCTATATATCAAAGCCACCATTTATCAGCATCATTGACACACTGTGGGTTAGTAAATCTACCCCATGGTGTTGTATTTTTCCATTGTAAATTAACATTAACAATTACCGCATATACTCGAGTATAAGCCGACTTTTTCAGCACTTTTTTTTGTGCTGAAAAAGCCACCTCGGCTTATACTCGAGTCAGTGACAGGCAGAGGCAGAGCAGTGTGAAGGAGGGACACGGAGCGCACAGTGCGCGGCTCTCCTGTGTCCCTCCTGCATCTCCGGCGGCAGCAGCGGCGGTTCTATTACAGGAAGTACCCGTTCGTGACCTCTGATCACGAACCGGCACTTCCTTTAATAGACCCGCCGCGGCCGCCGAAGATGCAGGAGGGACACAGGAGAGGCGCGTGCTGTGCGCTTCGTGTCCCTCCAGAAGACAGCGCGGGATCGACGGAGGGGTAAGTAACAACACTGTGGGGCATACCTGGCACTTGGGGAGGGAACGTATCTGGCATCATGAGGGGGCGTATCTGGCAGCACTGTGGGGGCATATCTGGCAGCACTGTGGGGGCATATCTGGCAGCACTGTGGGGGCATATCTGGCAGCACTGTGGGGGCATAACTGGCAGCACTGTGGGGGCATATCTGGCAGCACTGTGGGGGCATATCTGGCAGCACTGTGGGGGCATAACTGGCAGCACTGTGGGGGCATAACTGGCAGCACTGTGGGGGCATAACTGGCAGCACTGTGGGGGCATATCTGGCAGCACTGTGGGGGCATATCTGGCAGCACTGTGGGGGCATATCTGGCACTATGAGGGCATATCTGGCACTGAGGGCTGTGTACGGCTAGAGCTGCATTTCCCACCCTAGGCTTATACTCGAGTCAATAAGTTTTCCCAGGTTTTTGTGGTAGAATTAGGTGCCTCGGCTTATATTCGGGTCGACTTATACTCGAGTATATACGGTAAGTAGGCTTACCATACTATCCCTTTAAACCAGGACACTCATGAGTTACACAGGTTCTATGACTGTTTAAAACTAGCTGAAAAGCAGACTTGAATTAAGCCAGCCCCAGAACCTGCGTAATTCAGGAGTGTTCCGGTTTTAAAGGGATAGTATGGTAAGCCTACATTTAAGGCCTTGTTTATACATGCCTACTCTCCCGGAATGACCATGAGGCACCCGAAAATCGAGTGGCACACCCGGCCTCACGGAAAAGAGAGCAAGTCTCCCATAGAGGCCTCCACTTATCTGCAGCCCTCCACATCCGCACTCTTCCTCCAGCAGCCGTCCACTTACCTATTAAAAGTGGTCGGGTGGATGACGGGATTTGCGCAAAATCATGTCATTGTAGCCCTGCGCCTGCCCCCAACACACACACACACACACACACACTTTACAATGGCATAAATCTGGGGGCAGCCACACAGTCGGCAAGTCCATCTGGAATACTGTGTCCAGTTCTGGATACCATATCTCCAGAAGGATATACCGTATTTGCCGGCGTATAAGACGACTGGGCGTATAAGACGACCCCCAACATTTCCACTCAAAATATAGTTTGTTATATACTCGCCGTATAAGACTACCCCCTTCCACACACCAAATAAAACGTAAAAGAACATCAGATTTGTGACATACTGTATATTATGACCTGATAAGAGATTTGGATAGGGAGTATTTATCAAGGTATGCATAAGAAGGGGGGAGGGGGTGAGGAGAAAGTTGTAAAATGTATAAAAGTATACCCCTGTGTGCATTTAGTGTTACCGGTTTCACATGAGTGCCATTAGTATTAGTATTAGTGCCATTACAGTACCTGTCATTGTCACCATTGTACTGCCACAACGCGACTGCAGCGCCTCCGGCCAGTCCCTGCATCTCCCTGTAATTGGCACTAGTGACCCGCCGCGGCCGCACTGGATATCGCGCGATACTGGATGGTGAGTAGAATGAGGTGGGCGGGCATCGGGAGGCCACTATGGGCACCGGGCGAGTATCGGAAGGCCACTATGGCAGCTATGTCTATCCCAACTGAAGTGCACCCGGCGTATAAGACGACCCCCCCACTTGGAGGCATGTTTTTCAGGGCAAAAAAGTAGTCTTATACGCCAGCAAATACTGTAAATACATTAGAGAGTGTACAAAGAAGGGCGACTAAAATGGTGCATGACCTACATCACAAAACTTACCTGTAAAGGCTAAAAGATCTTAACATGTATAGTTTGGAGGAGAGAAGGGAAAGGGGGGACATGATAGAAACTTTCAAATATACCAAGGATCTTAACAAAGTTCAGGAGGGAAACATTCTTCAAAGGAAGAGAAGTATTAGAACTCGAGAACATACACTGAGACCTGGAGGAAGGGGGGGGGGGGGTTCAGGGGAAATTTAAGGAAAAATACTTCACAGAAAGGGTAGTGGATAAGTGGAATAGCCTCCCATCAGAGGTGGTAGAGGCTGAGACTGTAGAGCAATTTAAACATGATTGGGATAGACATACAGTATAAATATCCCTACAAAGAATTAAGGTTCAAAAAGGGTTGAGATTGCCTAAAGGATAAAAAAAGGGGCAGACTAGATGGGCCAAGTGGTTCTTATCTGCCATCAAATTCTATGTTTCTAAGTCTGGCCTTGTTTCACTCCTGCCTCCAGGAATTTTCCCGTGGTGTTCCCTATCATTAAATCTCACCATTTCTCTCAGACCTCCTCCTCTCTCCAAAGCTTCAAATGGGCTCTCAAAACCCAGCTCTTTATCAAAGTCTATCAGCTGTCCTTGAAGTTCCTGGAGACCACAATCTCCTGGGACCTTAACTGGGGATCCAATGCTGACACCACTGTCGGGAAAGCGCAGCAGAGGTTGTTCTTCCTCAGGCAAGTAAGGAATTTCAACATCCCACAGAAGCTTCTACTCCTCTCCTACTCCGCGATTGTGGAGTCGGTACTGTGCTCCTCGATACTGGTATGGTACAGCTCCGCCTGTGCAAGGGAGAGATGCAGACTCCAAAAGGTGGTGTCACAACTGAGGGCCTGAGCTGACGGGAGGCAGCCTCAGTTGTAGGGGCTGAGATGTACCGGAACCTGGGAGGTTGTATCAGACCCCTGGACTGTTACTGGTAAGTAACATGAATAATAACTGCCCGAAGGCGTGACCACGACAACTTGGATAAAAGTCAATGATGTTTATTATGACAACTCCGCAACACAGCAGCAGTAAAAGAAAACATAAAAGTCAGCAAAGAATAAACACAGTTCCTGGGTACTACAGGGTGGCAGGAGCCACAGGGCACTGGTAGTGTGAGATAGTTCTTATAATCTTCTAGATGGAAAGTCCTTACCAGGCCCGACTGTAGCAATGGAGATAACCCAGGATTGTACCAGCTGGTGTTCCAGGAAAAGCTGGGTTGCTGAAGATAAAACGGCTGCTGTGGATACTGGCTGGAACCAGACTGTTGTTAGCACGGAGTGGATACTGGCTGGAACCAGTTAAATAATAAATGAAGCTTGAGAGCGATGCAATATGAATGAAATGTAGAACTTGAGAGCGGAGAAATAATAATACCGGTGGAGAGTGGTAAAGTGTAGAAAGGACACCGGCCCTTTAAGAGAAGCTGTACTCTGCTGGAAGCTGGGCTGGAAGCAGGTAATGTTGTAGCTGGAAACAGATGAATCCACAATGGATTGGAGAGTCAGGCTACACCGCAGGTGGAATGCTGGTGCGGGTCTCTATGGTGGAAGTCTTGAGACAGGAGCTGGAACCTGGAAGACAATCACAGGAGAGAGACAAACAGGAACTAGGTTTGACACCCAAAGCACTGACGCCTTCCTTGCTCAGGCACAGTGTATTTATACCTGCAGCAAGGAAGGGATTGGCTAGGCAATTATGCAGATTAACAATACTGACAACAGATTGGAGGAAATGATCAGCTGACAGAATCCAAGATGGCTGCGCCCATGCAGACACTTGGAGGGAAGTTTGGTTTGTAATCCATGTGGTAATGAAAACAGTAATGGCGGCGCCGGCCACTGGAGACAGGAGACGCCAGGCTGATAAGTGCACATCCAACCACGCGGACACAGCGGAGGCCGCGGCTGACGTAATCGCCACTCTGACACTCTGCATGCAGAAGCTCAGGGACGGCGGCGGAGGGCGCGGGAGACGCCATGCCAGATGTAATATGGCGTTACTGTGACAGCGTCTCAGAGAGACAGGAGAGGATGCAGGAATGTGAACATTAGGATAACAGATGGGATCCGGTCCTGGAGCGCTGAGCCAGCCTTAGGAGGCATCTGATGGGTAAGAAATGGCGTCCAGATACCCGGATCGTGACAGGTGGTCAGACCCGCAGAGAAGATCATCCGGGATGACCTTCCCTCAGTCAAGGACCTGTACCTGTCCAGAGCTAAAAAGTGGGCAACAAAGATAGTAAAGGACCAGCTACACCCCGGCCACAGCATGTTTAACTTGCTTCCTTTAGGCAGGCGTTACAGGGCCATCCCCGCCAGGTCCACCAGAAGCCTAAAAAGTTTCTTTCCCCAAGAGGTCTGCCTGCTGAACTCCTGAACATTGACTGACTAGACGTACATGTAACTCACTTGTGTCCCTACGGTATACCTATCTGTCTGACTTCACATGCCCCCCCCCTTCACCTGCTTATCTATTACCTACTTGGCTGTTGTATAGCAAACCGAAGACAAATTCCTAGTATACGCAGGTATACCTGGCCAATAAACCGGATTCTGATTACTAACCACTTTTGTTGTCAGCGACATCCTCCATTGGCCCTACATGCAGCATGGTCCCCCTCTACCGATCCGTTGCTGCCCGCATCGGCAAGTGTGTATGCACTTGCCGATGTTGGGCTGGGTACACATTGTATAGTGTGTACCCAGCTTTAGTGTGTGAGTGGATCATGATATGATAGAGTGATCACAATGCCTGTATAGCAGGATAGTCAGTGATTGGATGAGGTAGTCATAGAGAGAGCACAGTACTGTCACACAGTCCATGTAGTAGGTTAGTCTTTGGTGGTGATGTCACTGAGTGAGCACAGCGCAGCTGTGTCACGCAGTCTAATGGTCTTTGGTACATTTACAGGATTAGGGGTATATTTATTACCAAGTGTGGTTGTGAGGTGCTAAAGCTGCCCCAACTTGCAATACGGTAATGTAAATTACTGCATGCTTTTAATATAATTGGGGTGCCAGGAGGGAACCTCCAAAAATGCCCAATCCCAACGAAGCTCTAGAAGCAAAGTGATAGATAGCTGGCTGTACAGTCAGCCAGAAATCATAACTATAAAAATTGTATTGTTATTATAGTTTTTTCCCCCTCTTTTTATGTACTCCTACATGCTTGTATGCCCTGCGGCTGCCTCCTGCATGCTTGTGTGATCTGCTGCTGTGACTGAAGATGCAGCATCAGATCACGTCTGTGAACATCAGCCATCTGAGTAGCCCTCAGGTTACACAGGATGGCCAGGCTGTTCACACTGCTGGGGCCAGGATGTCTGGGTCCGAAGGAGCAGAACCTGGCTTCGCCACTCCCAAAAGACAGTTTCTCACCCTCTTCTCCTAAATGCTCACAGCCCACAACAGAGGTGGATTAAGACCTCATGGGGCCCTCAGCAAGGCACTGACTTCCCCACTTTCTCAAACAATCCCCCCCAGCCAGTGTATGCCCCCCCCCCCCACCCCCCCCCTTACAGCTTGCACAGACACTTCCATCCCAGACCAGGTGACAAGTTGAACAGACAAACCCCCTCCACTGTTGATAGCTAGTACAGACCCCCTTCACCCCTGGACCCAGTGACAGCCCCCCCCCCCCGCCGCCCGGCATTTAGCTGCAGATTCCGGGACAGTTTTTACGTGATCCCAGTCAGCACAATATTTTTCACACTTTTCACACACAGATGTTGTGCGCCTGATTCATATTACACAACATACAGTAGTAGTGTCCCTTATTCACATTATGACACATAGTAGTTCTCCTTATACACAATGCCCTGCAGTAGTAGGCATATAATTACACAAATAATGGCTAAAGTAGTAGAGCCCCTTTTACACATATGGGCTCAATTTACTAAAGGTTCTAAAAATGAAAAGTGGTGATGTTGCCCAAAGCAACTAGTCAGTTTCAGTCTATCATTTCTCTATTGCATCCTAGAAAACAATAGAATCTGATTGGTTGCTCACCACTTTTAATTTTTAGAAGCTTTAGTATATTTACCCTATAATGCCCAAAGTAGTAGAGCCCCTTATACACATAATGCCCACAATAATTGTACCACTTACACGCATAACACCCACAGTGGTAGTGCTCATTATACGCATAATGCCCACAGTAGTTGTGCTGCTAACATGCCCACAGTAGTTATGCACATTACACACACAATGCCCACTGTAGCTGTGCCGCTTATACACATAATGCCACAGTAGCTATGCCCCATACACACATGATGCCCACTGTAATTGCACCGCTTAAACACATAATGCCCACGGTAGTTATGCCCCTTACACACACAATGCCCACTGTAGTTGTACCGCTTATACACACAATGCCCACTGTAGTAGTGGCGCTTATGTAAATAATGTCCACAGTAGTTATGGCCCTTACATTCACAGTGTCCAATGTAGTTGTGCTGCTTATACACATAATGCCCACAGTAGTTGTGCCCCTTACCCCTGCCCTTGGGGCCCGGAGCTGGCGGCAGAAGCTGGCACCAAGGAAAGGAGCCTGGAGCGCTAACAGGAGGTGTTGGGACCAGCAGGTGGTCAGGAGGTGCCATGCCCCCTTTTCAAATTTGTACCAATTTTTATGTGTAAAATGTTGGAGTGTATGGTAAGTATGTTTTCGGGGTTTATTTTTACTTGTTTTCTTCTTTTTACCAGCAATCAGCTTGTGTGTTCATCGGACACACAGAGCTGATCACACTGCTGGGTCGCTGCACAGCTTTCTCTGCCAGGGAACAGAGAAAGCTGTGCAAAAGGCTGCATATTTGCCTGAGCTGGCAAAATTATCACAGGGCTCACTGCAATTTTTTTTCCACTTTTTATTTTTGTTGGGGGGGACTATTATGTGTTTGTAGTAAATTAAACTACAAACACATAATAGTCTTAAATTACTAACTATTTAGGCTCCTACTGAGGCTATATTATGGCTTATTTCATGCACTGCAGTGGTGTGAGCCTCATGCATTGTGTGTGTGGCACTTAATTGTACTTCTTGGACTTGCAGAAAACAGGATTTTGATAACTACCGGTAAATCCTTTTCTCCTAGTCCGTAGAGGATGCTGGGGTCCACTTCATGACCATGGGGTATAGACGGTTCCGCAGGAGCCATGGGCACTCTTAAGACTTTTCAATGGGTGTGAACTGGCTCCTCCCTCTATGCCCCTCCTCCAGACCTCAGTTATAGGAACTGTGCCCAGGGAGACAGACATTTCGAGGAAATTATTTACTTTAAACTAGTGGTGAGATACATACCAGCTCACACCTCAACCATGCCGCACAACATGGCATTCAACATAACACACGCCAACAGGCATGAACCAATTACAGCAACATACTGAAACTAATATAACACAACTTGTGTAACTCTAATAACAAAACTGCAGGTAAAGTACGCACTGGGACGGGCGCCCAGCATCCTCTATGGACTAGGAGAAAAGGATTTACCGGTAGGTATCAAAATCCTGTTTTCTCATACGTCCTAGAGGATGCTGGGGTCCACTTCATGACCATGGGGTTTATACCAAAGCTCCAGTACGGGCGGGAGAGTGCGGATGACCCTGCAGCACCGATTGACCGAACTTGAGGTCTTCATCGGCCAAGGTGTCAAATTTGTAGAATTTTGCAAATGTGTTTGACCCTGACCAAGTAGCTGCTCGGTAAAGTTGCAATGCCGAGACCCCCCGGGCAGCCGCCCAGGATGAGCCCAGCTTCCTAGTGGAATGGGCCTACACCGACGTCGGTAACGGCAATCCAGCCGTAGTATGAGCGTGCTGAATCGTACTTCTGATCCAACGCGCAATAGTCTGCTTGGAAGCAGGACACCCAATATTGTTGGGAGCATATAGAACAAACAAAGACTCTGTTTTCTGTATTCGAGCTGTTCTAGCGATATAAATCTTCAAAGCCCTAACCACATCTAGAGACTTTGACTCAGTGAACGTGTCAGTAACTACTGACACCACGATAGGTTGGTTTATGTGGAAAGATGAAACCACCTTCGGAAGAAAATGTTGACGAGTCCTCAACTCTGCCCTATCTTCATGGAAGATCAGGTAAGGGCTCTTGTGAGACAAGGCCCCCAATTCAGACACCCACCGCGTGGATGCCAATGCCAAAAGCATCACCACTTTCCAAGTGAGAAACTTCAACTCTTATCTCTTGTAGAGGCTCAAACCAATCTGATTGAAGGAACTGCAACACCACGTTAAGGTCCCATGGTGCCACTGGAGGCACAAATGGAGGCTGGATGTGCAGAACCCCTTTCACGAAGGTCTGAACCTCTGGAAGAGAGGCCAATTGTTTTTGGAAGAACACTGAAAAGGACGAAATTTGGACATTGATTGATCCCGCCTCCACAACAGCCTGCAGAAAATGGAGAAAACGTCCCAACTCAAACTCTTCCATAGGAGCCTTCTTGGATTCACACCAAGACACATATTTTCTCCAAATACGGTGGTAATGTTTTGACGTTACTCCTTTCCTGGCCTGAATAAGGGTGGGGATGACTTCCTTGGGAATACCCTTTCGGGCTAGGATCCGGCGCTCAACAACCACGCCGTCAAACGTAGCCACGGTAAGTCTTGATACACTCACGGCCCCTGCTGCAGCAGGTCCTCGCGAAGAGGAAGAGGCCGAGGATCTTCTATGAGCAACTCCTGAAGATCTGGGTACCAAGCCCTCCTTGGCCAGTCTGGGGCAATTACGATTGCTCGAACTCTTGTTCTTCTTATGATACTGAGCACTTTTGGGATCAGCGGAAGTGGAGGGAAGACATACACCGACCGGAACACCCACTGGGCCACCAGCGCATTCACTGCTATTGCCTGAGGGTCTCTCAACCTGGAACACTATTTCTGAAGCTTCTTGTTGAGATGAGATGCCATCATGTCTACTTGAGGAACTCCCCAAAGACTTGTCACCTCTGTGAAGACTTCTTGGTGTAGGCCTCACTCTCCTGGATGAAGATCGTGTCTGCTGAGGAAGTCTGCTTCCCAGTTGTCTACTCCCGGAATGAAAATTGACGACAGAGCCCTTACATGTCTTTCTGCCCAGAGGAGGATCTTCATCACCTCTGCCATTGCCGCTCTGCTTTTCGTTCCGCCCTGCCTGTTTATGTATGCGACTGCTGTTACATTGTCCGACTGGATCTGCACGGGATGATCTTGAAGAAGATGTACCGCTTGTTGAAGGCCGTTGTAAATGGCTCTCAATACCAGCACGTTTATGTGAATGCAGGTTTCCTGACGACCATTATCCCTGGAAGCTTTCTCCCTGAGTGACAGCTCCCCAGCCTCGGAGACTTGCATCCATGGTTACCAGGAGCCAGTCCTGAATCCCGAACCTGCGTCCCTCTAGTAGGTGAGAACTGTGTAGCCACCACAGGAGCGAAATCCTGGCTTTTGACGACAGGATTATCTTCCGGTGCATGTGAAGGTGGGATCCCGACCACTTGTCCAACAGGTCCCACTGGAATACTCTGGCATGGAACCTGCGAAACTGTATGGCCTCGTAGGTCGCCACCATCTTCCCCAACAACCGAATGCACTGATGGATCGACACACTTGATGGTTTCAATATTTGTTTTACCATTTTCTGGATTTCCAGAGCCTTTTTCACCGGAAGAAAAACTCTCTGAACTTCTGTGTCCAGAATCATCCTGAGAAAAGACAATCTTGACGTCGGTTCCAACTGTGACTTTGGATAATTTATGATCCAACCGTGTTGTTGGAGTATCGACAGGGAGAGTGTGATGTTTTGTAACAACTGCTCCCTGGATCTCACCTTTATCAGGAGATCGTCTAGATAAGGAATTATATTGATTCCTTTTTGACGCAGGAGAACCATCATCTCCGCCATCACTTTTGTGAATACCCTCTGCGCCATGGAGAGACCGAAAGGCAACGTTTGGAATTGGTAATGGCAATCCTGAACCGCGAATCTCAGATAAGCCTGGTGAGGAGGATAAATGGGAACATGCAGGTAAGCATCCTTTATGTCTACAGACACCATGTAGTCCCCCTCCTCCAGACTGGAAATCACTGCCCTCAGTGATTAATTTTGAACTTGAATCGTTTCAAGTAGAGATTCAGATTTTTTAGGTTTAGGATCGGTCTGACCGAGCCGTCCGGCTTCGGAACTACAAAGAGGCTTGAATAAAACCCTTCTCATTGTTGAGACAAAGGTACCAGGACTATGACCTGATCCTGACATAATTTTTGGATTGCCGCTGTTACTGCTTCCCTTTCCGGAAGAGAAGCTGGCAAGGTTGATTTGAAAAATCGGCATGGGGGAACGTCTTGAAACTCCAGCTTGTACCCCTGGGATACTATCTGCAAAACCCAGGGATCCAGGCCAGACAGAATCCAACCTTGGCTGAACAGTTTGAGACGTGCCCCCACCCGAGCGGCCTCCCGCAAAGGAGCCCCAGCGTCATGCTGAAGATTTGGCAGAAGTAGGGGTAGACTTCTGCTCCTGGGAACCTGGAGTCGCTGTGGACTTCTTTCCCTTTCCCCTTCCCTTCCTGCAAAGAAGGAGGAACCTCTTGCTTTTTTGTATTTATTGGGCCGAAAGGACTGCATATGTGGGTGATATGTCTTTTTTGCCGGTGCATAAGGCAAAAATGTCGAATTACCTGCGGTAGCCACCGAGACTAATGCATCCAGTCCATCGCCAAATAAGGCCTCACCTTCATATGGGAGAGCCTCCATATTTCTTTTGGAATCTGCATTCGCGTTCCATTGGCGAATCCACAACACCCGCCGAACCGATACTGCCATGGTAGCGGCTTGTGAACTTAAGAGTCCAATATCTTTCATCGCTTCTAGCATGTGTGCGGCAGCGTCTTTGATATTCCCTAACTTAAGGAGTATCTCATCCTTATTAGTCGTGTCAATTTTTGATGACACGCTTTCTGACCATTTTTCTATAGCGCGACTCACCCACGCGCAAGCAATAGTGGGCCTGAGCAGCGTACCATTGGCAACATAAATGGATTTCAATGTAGTTTCCATCTTTCTGTTAGGCGCCGGGGTCCGCTTGATGGTCTGCGCGGCCCGGCGCCTAGCAACTAGAGACGCCGTGCACGTACAGCCGCCGGCTCCCTAGCAACGCTAGACGCCGGGCGCACTGAGCCGCACGGACCCTAGCAACGGTAACGCCACTGGCGGACCGCGTTTTCCGTTGCTAGGCTCTAGGAAATTAAGATATTCACCTGCTCTCTGGCCGTGCAGCAAGGCAGCTGCACGGCATTTATTCTAATCAGCCTTTAGCAGCTGATTGGAGGACTCCTTGTTAAATACACTCCCAGGGCTTCTCACAGACGCCGGTAATAGCTTCCTGCATGCTGCCTTTGTTTGCTGAGAGTCTGTTTCCAGTCCTGCTGTATCCGGTCAGTCCAGTCCTCAGAAGTCCGGTATTCGGGAGTTGTCATCTCATCCCAAGAGGTCGTTTGGTTCCCTGGAGTCCTGACTGATCACCGTTTTATATCCAGTGGTGTTCGTGAGTTGCGGCTCTGCCGTGTGTTGCGGCTCAGCCGCTTTACCTTTTATATTTTGTGTTTGGAGCATTTGCGGAGGGTTCCGCTTCCACAAGTCCTCTCTGGTACTCGGCGGTGCCGGGTAGGAGAATTGGACAAGTGGATATTTTGGTTGTCCTTTTCCCTGGCGGTTTCTCCGCACATATTATAGTTTTGAGTTTGCTTAGCCCCTGGCCTGGTTGTTTAGTTAGAGGGCCTCTTGTTATCACCCTGTCTCTGGTTTCCCTTTGTCTCTCATTAAGACCGGGGGGCATCGAAGTTGGGCAGACATAATCCGCCCTTCAAACGCGGCTGCCAAGGGCTCAAGAAACCATAGTCTCGCAGGGGATTTCTGACAACACGGGTGAGACAACAGAGTTAGGGCGCCAGGGGCTATTTTCCTGTCCTGCTCCCTTCCCCAGCATTCCGTTCCAGTGCTCCGGTCCTTGCCATAAGATCTCCTCTGACCAGAGTGCTGGAATCATAACATTATTACCGGCCATACCAAAACTTAAAATTAAACGGGGTTTAATTTTTTCTCATTCAGTTTTGTGAGAGTTTATCGGCCTCATGAATCCAACAGGTTTAGGGCCAAATCCTGGTCAGCTCTTAGTCAGCCAGATTCAAGAACTTACTCAGATGGTTCAGGATCTTTCTCTTCGGGTGAAGTCGCAGGAAGATCTTTTGCGAGCTTCCCCAAGGGTAGTCCCTGAATCAAAGATGCATTTGCCTGACCGTTTTTCTGGTGATAGAAAAGAGTTTTTTAATTTTAAAGAATCCTGTAAACTTTATTTTCGTTTAAGACCGACTTCCTCGGGTACTGAATCTCAGCGGGTCGGGTTTATTATTTCTTTGCTCCAGGGGGATCCTCAGACCTGGGCATTTGGTTTAAGAGCAGAGGATCCGGCATTGTTGTCAGTTGACGCTTTTTTTGAGTCTTTAGGGCTCTTGTATGATGACCCTGATAGAGAGGCGTCCGCTGAAAGTCAGTTGCGCGCTCTCAGACAGGGTAGAAATCCTGCGAAGGTTTATTGTACGGAGTTTCGCCGTTGGTCGAACGACTGTGGCTGGAATGACCCAGCCCTGCGCAGTCAGTTTCGCCTCGGCTTATCAGAGTCTATAAAAGACCGTCTCCTTCAGTACCCCGCTCCTGAGACTCTCGATAAACTCATGGAGCTTTCTATTAAGATTGATCGTCGTCTCAGAGAGCGGAGGGCTGAAAAAGGAGCACCTGTAAGGTCAAGTCCGTGTGTATATTCCATTCCTGAAGACGTAGAGGAGCCCATGCAGATGGGTCTCTCCCGGCTGTCTCCTGAAGAAAGAGCCAGAAGGCAAAATTCTGGTCTTTGTCTGTACTGTGGGGGTAAGGGACATTTTGCTCGTAATTGTCCGAACAAGTCGGGAAACGCTTTGACCAGGTGAATTGTGAGGGGGTTCACCTAGGTCTGCAGCTTATCTCCTCGAATAACTCCCTTTTAGTCCCAGTTAAAGTTTCCTTTGGCAGCCTCAGTTCTTCGGTGTCGGCTTTTGTTGACAGTGGAGCTGCAGGAAACTTTATGGATTTAACTTGGGCTAAGGCCTTAGGCATTCCTCAGTTACCTTTGGGTAGGTGTGTCACCATGCATGGCTTAGATGGGAGTCCGCTGTCTAATGGGATTATTTCTCTCCGTACACCCCCTGTACTACTTACAGTAGGAGCTCTACATTCCGAGAAAATTTAGTTCTTTCTTACACATTGCCCAGCAGTTCCAGTTGTTCTGGGTCACCCTTGGCTGGCCTTTCATAATCCCACCATTGATTGGCGGTCGGGGGAGATTTCACATTGGGGTACTTTTTGTGATAAGGAATGTATCACGTTTCCAGTCAGAGTAGCAGCTATCATTCCAGAACTCATTCCGGTGGAATACCAGGAGTTTGCTGATGTTTTCTCCAAAGGCAATGCGGACATTCTGCCTCCCCATCGGCCTTATGATTGTGCTATTGAGTTAATTCCTGGTGCCGCATTGCCAAGGGGAAGATTATATGCATTATCCGGGCCAGAAACTGCGGCTATGAATGATTATGTAAAGGAGAGCCTTGAGAAAGGATTTATTAGACCATCAAAATCTCCTTTAAGTGCAGGCTTCTTCTTTGTGGAGAAAAAGGATGGCTCGCTTAGACCTTGCATTGATTTTAGAGCCCTGAATAAGATCTCAGTTAAAAACACCTATCCTTTGCCGTTGATTTCTGTACTCTTTGATCAGTTACGTTCTGCTGTGATTTTTTCTAAAATTGACCTTAGAGGAGCGTACAACCTCATCCGAATTAAATCTGGAGATGAGTGGAAAACGGCCTTCAGTACTCAGTCGGGTCACTACGAATACCTGGTGATGCCGTTCGGCCTGTCCAATGCTCCGGCAGTTTTTCAAGACCTCATTAACGATGTGCTCCGTGACTTCCTAGGGAAATTCGTGGTCGTTTACTTAGACGACATCCTGATTTTTTCTGAATCAATGGAACAACATGTTACCCAGGTGCGTCTGGTTCTTCAAAAGTTACGTGAGAATCATTTATATGCCAAGCTGGAGAAGTGTGAGTTTCATGTCACGGAAGTATCTTTTTTAGGGTACATAATTTCCCCTCAGGGATTTTCCATGGAACCAAAGAAACTCCAGGCCATCCTTAGTTGGGCGCAACCCACCAATTTAAAAGCAATTCAGCGCTTTTTAGGGTTTGCGAATTATTATAGGAGGTTCATTCATTCTTTTTCTGACCTGGTTGCTCCCATTGTAGCTCTGACAAAGAAAGGAGCGGATCCTACCAACTGGTCGCGTGAAGCTGAGTTGTCCTTCCGGGCCTTGAAACAAGCCTTTGTCTCGGCTCCAGTCCTCAGACATCCTAATCCGGAATTGCCCTTTGTGGTGGAGGTTGATGCCTCGGAGGTTGGAGTGGGGGCTATCCTTTCTCAAAAGGATCCGGAGTCTCTGGAGTTACATCCTTGTGCTTTTATGTCCAGGAAATTCTCCTCCGCTGAATCCAACTATGACGTTGGTAATCGGGAGTTACTGGCGGTAAAGTGGGCTTTCGAGGAGTGGAGGCATTGGCTGGAGGGAGCAAAACATACTATTTCGGTATTGACTGACCATAAGAACCTGCAATACATTGAATCGGCTAAGCGGCTTAATGCCCGGCAGGCACGTTGGGCATTATTTTTTACGCGTTTCAAATTTATAATCACTTTCAGGCCTGGTTCCAAGAATACTAAGGCTGATGCCCTGTCACGTAGCTTTCTTCCGGTTCACAATAACAATCCTGTTACCCCCATACTTCCATCTTCGGTCATCTGGGCGGGCCTCACACAAGATTTATTTACCCAGTTAAAACAGCTTCAACACCAAGCTCCTAGAATTACTCCTGCTGGTCGTCTTTACGTCCCTGAGTTTTTGAGAGCTACTGTTTTAACGGAATTCCATGATAACAAAGTTTCAGGGCATCCAGGAGTCTCTAAGACATTGGAGTTAGTCTCTCGCTCAGTATGGTGGCCTGGTCTTTCTAAAGACGTCAAGGAATTTGTTTATTCATGTCAGGTTTGTGCACAGCATAAGGTTCCCCGTTCCTTGCCCATCGGGCAACTTATGCCCTTAAATGTTCCTCTCAGGCCGTGGTCTCATATTTCCATGGATTTTGTGGTTGACCTTCCCCTTTCAGCCGGATTCCGAGTCATATGGGTGGTAGTGGATCATTTTAGTAAAATGGCTCATTTTATTGCTCTTCCCCGATTGCCTTCTGCCCAAGGGTTGGCAGTTTTGTTTCTCCGCCATGTATTCAGGCTTCATGGGTTGCCTACTGATATTGTTTCTGATCGGGGTCCACAATTCATCGCACAATTCTGGTAACATCCGGTTACCACCCACAATCCAACGGGCAAACCGAACGAGTTAACCAATCATTGAAACAATATTTGCGCTTGTATTCAGCCAAACTCCAGAATGATTGGTCCGAGTTTCTTCCGTTGGCTGAATTTGCTTACAATAATTCTTGTCATTCCTCCACTAAAGAGTCTCCATTCTTTTCAGTTTTTGGTTTTCACCCCAGAGCTAATTCTTTTTTTCATCATTCCTCAGTCTCCTCGCTTACCTTAACCTCCCATCTCAGAGCCATTTGGAAAAAGGTGCACCTTGCTCTCAGAAAAGCGGCCTTTCGAGAGAAGAAATTTTCTGACAGGCTCCGACGTCCTTGCACTTTTAAGGTGGGAGATAGGGTGTGGTTGTCGACTCGCAACATCAGGCTTCGACAATCCTCGGCTAGACTGGGACCCAAATTTATTGGGCCATTTCTTATTATTAAAAGAGTCAACCCAGTTGCCTTTCGGTTACGTTTACCAAGATCTCTCAGGATTGGAAATACGTTTCATTGTTCCCTGTTGAAACAATACGTTTCTTCCAGTAGATTTCCTCGGAAGATCTCTCAGGGTAGATCTCCAGTGGATGTACAGGGACAACAGGAGTTCTTGGTAGAGAAGGTTCTCGATTCCAAATTGTCCCGGGATCGGCTGTATTTTCTGGTTCACTGGAAAGGCTATGGTCCGGAGGAAAGGTGTTGGGTCCTGGATAAGGATCTTCATGCCCCGAGGCTCAAGAGGGCATTTTTTCGGGAATTTCCTCAGAAACCTGGCTTTAGGGGTTCCTTGACCCCTCCTCAAGGGGGGGGTACTGTTAGGCGCCGGGGTCCGCTTGATGGTCTGCGCGGCCCGGCGCCTAGCAACTAGAGACGCCGTGCACGTACAGCCGCCGGCTCCCTAGCAACGCTAGACGCCGGGCGCGCTGAGCCGCACGGACCCTAGCAACGGGGACGCCACTGGCGGACCGCGTTCTCCGTTGCTAGGCTTTAGGAAATTAAGATATTCACCTGCTCTCTGGCCGTGCAGCAAGGCAGCTGCACGGCATTTATTCTAATCAGCCTTTAGCAGCTGATTGGAGGACTCCTTGTTAAATACACTCCCAGGGCTTCTCACAGACGCCGGTAATAGCTTCCTGCATGCTGCCTTTGTTTGCTGAGAGTCTGTTTCCAGTCCTGCTGTATCCGGTCATTCCAGTCCTCAGAAGTCCGGTATTCGGGAGTTGTCATCTCATCCCAAGAGGTCGTTTGGTTCCCTGGAGTCCTGACTGATCACCGTTTTATATCCAGTGGTGTTCGTGAGTTGCGGCTCTGCCGTGTGTTGCGGCTCAGCCGCTTTACCTTTTATATTTTGTGTTTGGAGCATTTGCGGAGGGTTCCGCTTCCACAAGTCCTCTCTGGTACTCGGCGGTGCCGGGTAGGAGAATTGGACAAGTGGATATTTTGGTTGTCCTTTTCCCTGGCGGTTTCTCCGCACATATTATAGTTTTGAGTTTGCTTAGCCCCTGGCCTGGTTGTTTAGTTAGAGGGCCTCTTGTTATCACCCTGTCTCGGGTTTCCCTTTGTCTCTCATTAAGACCGGGGGGCATCGAAGTTGGGCAGACATAATCCGCCCTTCAAACGCGGCTGCCAAGGGCTCAAGAAACCATAGTCTCGCAGGGGATTTCTGACAACACGGGTGAGACAACAGAGTTAGGGCGCCAGGGGCTATTTTCCTGTCCTGCTCCCTTCCCCAGCATTCCGTTCCAGTGCTCTGGTCCTTGCCATAAGATCTCCTCTGACCAGAGTGCTGGAATCATAACACTTTCGGTCTGCTGGCTCTTTTAGTGAAGCCGTGCCATGTGCAGGGAGAATTACCTTCTTTGTCAACCTGGACAGTGCACTGTCTAACACAGGGGGTGTCATCCATTTTTTCCTGTCCTCCACCGGGAAAGGATAAGCTATCTGAATTCTCTTGGGAATACGAAATTTCTTTTCGGGATTCACCCACATCCCTTCAAAGAGAGTATTAAGCTTATGGGAAGGAGGGAAGGTGACCTTGGATTTCTTTTCTTTATAGAAATAAGCCTTCTCCTGAGGTACAGGGGTGGCTTCCGTGACTTCCAGCACTTCCCTTATAGCTACAATCATATATTGTATATTCTTTGCCAATTTATGATCTATTTCTCTGGAGTCACTATCGTCGACACAGGAATCAGTGTCCGTGTCGGTATCAGTATTCACAATATTCGCCAATGGTCTCTTATGTGACCCAGAGCCCTGAAAAATCACATCTTCCACAGATTTTCTCCAGCACTCAGCATGAGATTCAGACTTATCTAATCTCCTATTGATATGATGCATACTATCACATATTTCTTTCACCCATGCAGGCTCTTGGTGTGCCGGCAGCGCCACCACATTACAACTCTGTGTCCCTAAAATGCCTTCCTCCGGGGAGGAACTCCCTGCCTTAGACATGTCACACACGTGTACAACACACTCTCACAGACACACTGGGACTTATAGGGGACAGACCGACAGTAAAATCTGTCAGAGGGACACAATTTAGGAGCAGCCAGTTCACAACCCAACGGCAAGAAAAAATCCCTGTGCCGCGTACTTTGTACACAGAGACAAAATCCCTGTGTCGCGTACTCCGTACACAGACACCTTTAAGCGCTATTATATTATGAACAATATGATTTAGCACCCAGGCCCCCCCCTTTTGTCACCCTGATACTTGTTCAGAAGTGGAGGAGGACCAGCGTCTTCTCTGCAGTCTGTGAATGAGAGAAAATAGCGCTGAACAGTGTGCTGGCTGCCTGAGGAGGAAGCTCCACCCCCGCAATGGCGCGTTTCTCCTCAGAGATTTTTCACACAATATTTATACTGGCGGGGGTAGGGCTGTGTCTTGGCATCTTATGCCCCCTTTTATCCAGTTTACGAGGTTATTTGCTGCCCAGGGTGCCCCCCAGCGCCCTGCACCCTGCAGTGCCTGTGTATGTGTGGGCAGCAATGACGCGCTGCGCTCCCGCCAGCCGCGCGGTACTTCAGCCGTCACTTTACTTGATTGAAGATCTGTCTTCTTACACTCACCTGTCTTCTGACTTCTGGCTCTGTGAGGGGGGTGACGGCGTGCTGTGGGAGTGAGCATCTAGACATGGCTAGCGTTCAGTTCCCTTCAGAAGCTAATGGTGTCCTGTCAGCCAGAAGCAGAGCCATGAAACTCTTCAGGAAGTTGGTTCCTACTTCTGCCCCCTCAGTCCCATGAAGCAGGGAGATTGTTGCCAGCAGTGCTCCCTGAAAATAAAAAACCTAACATAAGTCTTTTCAGAGAAACTCAGTAGAGCTCCTCAGTGCATCCAGTCTGCCTGGGCACATTTCTAAAACTGTGGTCTGGAGGAGGGGCATAGAGGGAGGAGCCAGTTCACACCCATTGAAAAGCCTTAAGAGTGCCCATGGCTCCTGCGGAACCGTCTATACCCCATGGTCATGAAGTGGACACCAGCATCCTCTAGGACGTATGAGAAATTGTGTTGTTTGTGCTTCCTGCATTCTGCCTTCTAGCAGATCGTGCCTTGCTTCTGATGGTAAATGTGACTAACTGACATGTTCAATGTCGACATTTCAACAATGTGAGCAGTGTGGTTTGCGACATTTGTACATCTGCGTCCCAAATCTCAAAATGTTATCAAAGCAAGCAAAAAATTATACACTTAGGATTGTGGGCCTCGGCCCTCATTCCGAGTTGATCGGTCGCAAGGCGAATTTAGCAGAGTTACACACGCTAAGCCGCCGCCTACTGGGAGTGTATCTTAGCATCTTAAAATTGCGACCGATGTATTCGCAATATTGCGCTCACAAACTACTTAGCAGTTTCTGAGTAGCTCCAGACTTACTCTGCCTGTGCGATCAGTTCAGTGCTTGTCGTTCCTGGTTTGACGTCACAAACACACCCAGCGTTCGCCCAACCACTCCCCCGTTTCTCCGGCCACTCCTGCGTTTTTTCCGGAAACGGTAGCGTTTTCAGCCACACTCCCATAAAACGGCCTGTTTCCGCCCAGTAACACCCATTTCCTGTCAATCACATTACGATCGCCGGAGCGATGAAAAAGCCGTGAATAAAAATACTATCTTCATAGCAAAGATACTTGGCGCAGTCGCAGTGCGAATATTGCGCATGCGCACTAAGCGGAATTTCACTGCGATGCGATGAAAAATACCGAGCGAACGACTCGGAATGAGGGCCCTCATTCAGAGATGTATGCAAACTGTATAGTTTGGCGCAGTCGCAGTGCGAATATTGCGCATGCGTACTAAGCGGATTTTCATTGCGATGCGATGAAAAATACCGAGCGAACGACTCGGAATGAGGGCCAATGTGCTTTACCTAGTGCAATGTGTATAGGCCCTCATTCCGAGTTGTTCGCTCGGTAAAAATCTTCGCATCGCAGCGATTTTCCGCTTAATGCGCATGCGCAATGTTCGCACTGCGACTGCGCCAAGTAAATTTGCTATGCACTTAGTAATTTTACTCACGGCTTTTTCATCGTTCTGGCGATCGTAATGTGATTGACAGGAAATGGGTGTTACTGGGCGGAAACAGGCCGTTTTATGGGCGTGTGGGAAAAAACGCTACCGTTTCCGGAAAAAATGCAGGAGTGGCCGGAGACACGGAGGAGTGTCTGGGCGAACGCTGGGAGTGTTTGTGACGTCAAACCAGGAACGACAAGCACTGAACTGATCGCAGATGCCGAGTAAGTCTGAAGCTACTCAGAAACTGCTACGAGGTGTGTAATCGCAATATTGCGAATACATCGTTCGCATTTTTAAGATGCTAAGATTCACTCCCAGTAGGCGGCGGCTTAGCGTGAGCAACTCTGCTAAAATCGCCTTGCGAGCGAACAACTCGGAATGAGGGCCTTAATGTGCTCTGCCTGGTGCAATGTGTATAATGTGCTCTGCCTGGTGCAAAGTGTATAATGTGCTTTACATGGTGCAATGTGTATAATGTGCTTTACCTGGTGCAATGTGTATAATGTGCTTTACCTGGTGCAATGTGTATAATGTGCTCTGCCTGGCGCAAAGTGTATAATGTGCTTTACCTTGAGCAATGTGTATAATGTGCTCTGTCTGGCGCAAAGTGTATACCGTGCGCTACCTGGCGCAATGTGTAGATTGTGCTCTACCTGGAGCAGTGTGTATAGGAGGTTCTACCTGGTGCAATGTGTATAAGCGGCATTACTGTGTGGTATAATGTGAATTGGCACTATTATGTGGCCACGCCCCTTCCCCATGAAGCCATGCCTCTAAAATTTAGCAGCGTGCCTGCGGCGCGCACTTCCAATCCCTCCATTTAGTCAGGCCTTCTGAGCAGTAATCCTGCCCACTTGACAGACTCCACCCACTCAACAGACCCTACCCCTATTAGGGCTGCTTCCATAAATTTCCCAGGCTGGTTTTTGATCCCAAACCGCCCCTGACTCTGTCTGCCGTAATGTGTAAAAAGGGACGCTGTCTGCCGCAATGTGTAAAAAGGGGGACTGTCTGCCGTAATGTGTAAAACGGTGGACTCTGTCTGCCGTAATGTGTAAAAAGGGGACGCTGTCTGCCGTAATGTGCAAAAGAGGCTTTACCTGGTGTAGTGGCGCTACTGTATGGCATAATTTGAATAATGGAGACTACTGTGCACCGTAATATGAATTGGTATTATTTTGTGGCCACACCCCTTCCCCATGAAGCCACACCCCTATATTTTTTGCGCGCGCACACTGCCCCTGTTTTGCATAAATGGGGGGCGCTAATGCCGTTTCGCGCACACAGCGCTAAAATGTCTAGTTACGGCACTGCACCAACCTCCTAATTATGTTTTTATGTAAGTAAACATTTGGGCTACTAACTAAACCACTGTACTGTATGTACAGCGGTGCAAGTGGGCGGGTACGGCGTACCCTTAAGAATTTAGCCTTGGCCGTCGCTACTTGCCGCCGCTCCCCTCCCTCCGCTGCTCACCGGCGCCGCTGCTTGAGGGGAGGAGAACGCAGCGTTCGCTCTCCTGCCTCTCACTGTCTTCCTTCAATTCTGCACCGGCCCGTGAGCCAATCAGAGCTCGCAGACCGGCAACCAAGGCTGCCGGACCGCGAGCTTTGATTGGCTCACGGATGGCGCTGAATTGAAGGAAGACAGTGACACCCACACCGACTGAGGGGCAGGAGAGGCGCAGGCTGCGCTCTCCTCCCCTCACACACACACAGGATCAAAACATCAGCAGCAGCAGCAGCAGCGGTGAGCAGCAGGGGAAGGGGGGCATGTATACCTGGCACTGGGGGCATATCTAGCACTGGGGGGACATGTGTACCTGGCACTGGGGGCATATCTAGCACTGGGGGGACATGTGTACCTGGCACTGGGGGGCATATCTAGCACTGGGGGGACATGTGTACCTGGCACTGGGGGCATATCTAGCACTGGGGGGACATGTGTACCTGGCACTGGGGGGCATATCTAGCACTGGGGGGACATGTGTACCTGGCACTGGGGGCATATCTGGCACTGGGGGCATATCTGGCACTGGGGGGGACATGTGTATCTGGCACTGGGGGGACATGTGTATCTGGCACTGGGGGCATATCTGGCACTGGGGGCATATCTGGCACTGGGGGGACATGTGTATCTGGCACTGGGGGCATATCTGGCACTGGGGGGACATGTGTATCTGGCACTGGGGGCATATCTGGCACTGGGGGGACATGTGTATTTGGCACTGGGGGCATATCTGACACTGAGGGCATATCTGCACTGGGGGGACATGTGTATCTGGCACTGGGGGCATATCTGGCACTGGGGGGGCATATGAATCTGGCACTGGGGGAATATCTGGCACTGTGGAGACATGTGTATCTGGCACTGGGGGGGCATGTGTATCTGGCACTGTGGGCATATCTGCACTGGGGGGACATGTGTATCTGGCACTGGGGGCATATCTGGCACTTGGGGGGCATATGAATCTGGCACTGGGGGCATATCTGCACTGGGGGGACATGTGTATCTGGCACTGGGGGGGCATGTGTATCTGGCACTGTGGGCATATCTGGCACTGCGGAGGACATGTGTATCTGGCACTGGGTGCATATCTGACACTGAGGACATATCTGGCACTGGGGGGACATGTGTATCTGGCACTGGGGGCATATCTGGCACTGGGGGGGACATGTGTATCTGGCACTGGGGGGACATGTGTATCTGGCACTGGGGGCATATCTGGCACTGGGGGGGACATGTGTATCTGGCACTGGGGGCATATCCGGCACTGCGGGGACATGTGTATCTGGCACTGGGGGCATATCTGACACTGAAGGCATATCTGGCACTCGGGGCATATCTGGCACTGGGGGCATTTCTGTATCTGGCACTGGGGGGCAATGTATATCTGACACAGTGGGGGCATTTGTATATCTGGCACTGTGAGGCAATGCATATCTGGCACTCTGGGGGCATTTGTGTATCTGGCACTGTGGGGCAATGTGTATCTGGTACTGTGAGGCAATGTATTTCTGGCACTCTGGGGGCATTTGTGTATCTGGCACAGTGAGGCAATGTGTATCTGGCACTGTGGGGCAATGTATATCTGGCACTGTGGGGCAATGTATATCTGGCACTGTGAGGCAATGCGTATCTGGCACTATTGGGGCATATGTGTATCTGCTACTACCCTCATATGTGTATCACGCCCCATTTTCATTGGCCACACCCCATGCTGCATTTGGTCACACCCATTTTTTGGCGCACGCGCCTTCAGCGCGCGCACACAGTACCTATAAGACATTTTTTCTACTTGCACCACTGTGTATGTACAGCTATCACACAACTAGCCCAGACCCTCCAACATGACCCGCCCCACTAGGTACAAAATGCTCTGTTCCTGGACTTCCCTCTTAATTTATGATTTCCATCACCTGTGTTGAACTAGTTAAATGAAAACAAAGCTGTTTCTTCACAGGTGATGGCAATAATAAATTAAGAGGGAAGTCCAGAAACAGAGCATTTTGTACCTAGTGGGGCGGGTCATGTTGGAGGGTATGCTAGCACACAAGTCATTATAGGCACCCAGTGTCGGACTGGGACATGTAGGGCCCACCGGGGGAGTGCAGTGGTAGGGGCCTGTGTTAGGGATGTGGCTAGTCTGCAGAGGGGGTTTGGTCTGCCACCTCATTGGTTTGACCAACGATTAGATAGTGCAACGTGTGGGCCCCTTCATAAATATATACAGTAAATTCAGCTGCTGCATGCATGATAATGTACCAGATTAATAACAGATTAATAACAGCAATGCACTGTAGAAAACACACCATAGTCCAGTATAAGGTAACATATGTATAATGTATAATTCAAGTGCACAGTCCGGAACCTGATCCTTAGGGTTGATTCTATATCAGAGTGGAAGGAGGGACCTTCTGACGTACCTAGGGGAGGAGACACGTCACCAGGGGGAGGAGCTATTGGCGAACAGGGTACCTGAAAAGTACCCTCGCGGGCTCGCTTCGCTCGCCACGCTTCGGGCTGATTACTAAAGGTAATAGTTGGTGGCGTGGATAGTAGAGGAACTATCCCGCTGGGCTAGCTCCTCCCCTTGTGTTGTAGCTCCTCCCCCTTACGGAAAAGGTCCCTTAGCCCACTTGGATCTAGCTTCAACCTGATCCTTAGAGCAGGAGGTAGGCCCCTAGGCAGTAGGGCCCATCAGTGTTTTCCCCTATACCTCTGTGAGCCAGTCCAAGCCTGGAGGCACCACTGTAGTATTGTTGTGTGGTGGATAATATAAGATTGCAAACTGTCTTCTGGACAATCTAACACGGATAATATAGCAAATCATCAATAAGCAATTATTGCAGCTATGAAATAACAGCATACTTGCCGGCAAGTATGAATAACAGCGATTGGAAAAAGCAGGCAATGACACAGTATGTAGAACCTATGCAGTATCTCGTTCCGCCAGTAGGTGGCGCTGTGACATTTCTGTTCTCATGCCCTATCCTCGCTTCCTAGTGATTGCACCTCCCCGGGTTGGGCAGGAACTGGAAGAGGAAGGAGGAAGCGTCTGTCTGTCTGTAGCACAGGGGTTGCGTTTAGATTCTCTCGTAGCACAGGGGGTTATGTCTATGTTGCCTTCGTGCAAATGACCTGGACGTGACAAAACGAGTGGTTCTTGGTTGTTGCTGTCAGATATCGTAGTAATATTATTATTATTACTACTACTATAGAGTGCTTCAGAGACTGTTACTGCTGCCTGTCACTGGCAGATACGGGACACCTTGCTGCTGCAGCCGGGCTCTGCTGGGTGGGAGCTGTAGGCATAAAGTGAGTTTGTTACTAATTACAGTAAGTTTCTTCTTTTCCTTATGAATTACATAAGTGTTAGTGATGACGAACCTTGTATGCTAGCTGTAATCACACAGGCCCCTTTGGCTGTGATGGCTGTCGTAGTGTTATCCTCAACATAATGCTCTTTGGAATGGTGTCTGAGTGCACTTCGTATAGCTGCACAGTATATGTAGTATGCCTCATATTATAATGGATATGTGTGCGAGGTGCTGATATATTAGGGAGCACTGTATGGTAAGGGACCGTGATGTAAACAAGTAAAATGAAAGGTAAAGATGTCCCTTCGCAAATAAAACCCCATGATACATGACTTAAGGGGGACATGTACTAAGCAGTGATAAAAGTGAAGAAATTGCCCATGCCAAGCAATCAGCTGCTCTGTGTCATTTTGTAGTATGCAAATTATAAATGTTATGTCAATGCTGATTGGTTGCCATGGGCAACTTCTCCACTGGCTCACTTCTCCACTTTTATCACTGCTTAGTACATGTCCCCCAAAGTGGATTAATAGTAGCTGTGACACATGTGGCTTGGTTACAGACACAGTGCTAGTTCCTGCTTCAGGGCGTTTGCTGACCTCAGCCACCCTTCTAGTCACACAGTGACAAAGAGTGACAGTGTGTATACTGATTTAGGGGCCTATTTATCAAGCTGATAAGATCACAGTTCCCATTATTATCAGTAGGGACTGTGATCTGGCTCCTATGGCCCCGTACACACTACAGCGATCTGGAATCATGGTTGACGACACAACTGACAGGATGAGTTGTCGGTCGGCTGTATGCACTGAACAGTAAAGCGCTATATCGTTCATGGCCACCACATTCAGCAGCATAACGTGGAATGCTGGGTTGTCCAGCACAGCAGATGGGACGACCAACGTGTCGGTTAGCAGGAGCGGGTGGTAGTGGTTACACACTACCTGATGTACATGATATGTCGGTCCGATGCGACGGCTCGGATGACATATCGCCTAGTGCACAGGTTCTCACTCTGGGGCAGATTTATTAAGCTCGGTGAAGTGATAAAGTACCAGCCAATCAGATCCTAACTGCCATGTTACAGGCTGGGTTTGAAAAATGACAGGAGCTGACTGGCTGGTGCGTTATCACCTTCCAATTTATCACTTCACCGAGCTTAATAAATCTGCCCCTCTGTCCTGAGGACCGATGGCCTAGTGTGTACCCAGCCTTACTGGCAGAAGAGCGATTTTCTGATTCCTGTCCCACAGCCTTCGGCTGGCAGCAGAGTCTGACACTGTGTGCACAGGGTCAGATTGCCTCAGATGCGAAAGACTCCTCCAGAATTCTGGGGAAGCAACTCGCAAGGATAGTGGTTATGGTTACCGTTGTCCCTGCAAGCTAACTTTAGTACATAGCAGGGGTATTTTGGATACAAAATAAAAATATCTGTCACAATAGAGATCAGTAGTAATCACAGCAGTGCCGCGATTATTAATACATAGGCTCCTTTATCCGTTTACTATCGTATATTTCTGCCTATCTGATCACATTTAACTTTCACTTTCTATTTCCTTTGTTTATTTTTTTTTTTTACTGGGAGTAACTTATCTATTTTGTAACCTATACGAGTGAGTTTTCAATTGGAACAATTAGTTCACTTATTATGTAGGATAATGGTTTGCTTCCTTGTTGTTTTTAGGTGTAATTTTTTTGTAAAATATAAAATAAAAAAATCTACAGCTTTTTATGTCTCTAGGGCTACTTAACATGTAATTTAATATATGTTGCACTGACCTAGATTATATGTTAATGTTGTGTTTAATTGTTTCTTAAATCTTCTATGGAGAGTTTTTTTTTAAATTAGAATCTGCATTATCTTAGATATTATTGAGATCTGTTAATGATTTGTAGATGCATTATTTTATTATGTGTATTATAGTTATGTCATGGAGATGTCAGATTTTTATTAATTTTTCTCTGCCTGGGTCCACAGGATTATCCACAGGATAACATTGGGGATATTGTCGAGCGACAGCGAAAATGGCACCAACACGGTCACGAGCTTTCTGGCCTCCCAGGATGCGGGACTATATAGTGGGGCCTCCACTATATAGTCCCGCCCACTGACTCAGTCAGATCAGTTTTTTGCTTGGTGCGGCAGGAAGCCGCATGGTCACAGGGCTGCTGTGAAAGCAGCCTCAAGTTTTCATTACTTTATTTCTCTGACGTCCTAGTGGATGCTGGGAACTCCGTAAGGACCATGGGGAATAGCGGCTCCGCAGGAGACTGGGCACAAAAGTAAAAGCGTTAGGACTACCTGGTGTGCACTGGCTCCTCCCCCTATGACCCTCCTCCAAGCCTCAGTTAGATTTTTGTGCCCGGCCGAGAAGGGTGCACACTAGGGGCTCTCCTGAGCTTCTTAGTGAAAAGTTTAGTTTTAGGTTTTTTATTTTCAGTGAGACCTGCTGGCAACAGGCTCACTGCATCGAGGGACTAAGGGGAGAAGAAGCGAACTCACCTGCGTGCAGAGTGGATTGGGCTTCTTAGGCTACTGGACACCATTAGCTCCAGAGGGACCGAACACAGGCCCAGCCTCGGAGCTCGGTCCCGGAGCCGCGCCGCCGGCCCCCTTACAGAGCCAGAAGCAAGAAAAGGTCCGGAAAAATCGGCGGCAGAAGACATCAGTCTTCAACAAGGTAGCGCACAGCACTGCAGCTGTGCGCCATTGTTACTCAGGCACACTTCACACTCCGGTCACTGAGGGTGCAGGGCGCTAGGGTAGGGCGCCCTGCGCAGCAATGTAAAACACCTTGGCTGGCATAAATACACCACATATAACCCCCAGGGCTATATGGGTGTATTTTAACCCCTGCCAGAACTCACCTAAAAAGCGGGAGAAAAGGCCGCCGAGAAGGGGGCGGAGCCTATCTCCTCAGCACACGGGCGCCATTTTCCATCACAGCTCCGCTGGAAGGACGTCTCCCTGACTCTCCCCTGCAATCCTGCACTACAGAAAAGGGTAAAAAAGAGAGGGGGGGGGGGGGGGCACTAATTTGGCGCAGTTTTATACTAACAGCAGCTATAAAGGAAAAGCACATTTTATAGTGGTATTCCTGTATATATATATATAGCGCTCTGGTGTGTGCTGGCATACTCTCCCTCTGTCTCCCCAAAGGGCTAGTGGGGTCCTGTCCTCTATCAGAGCATTCCCTGTGTGTGTGCGGTGTGTCGGTACGATTGTGTCGACATGTTTGAGGAGGAAAATGAGATGGAGGCGGAGCAATTGCCTATTATACAGTTGTCACCCCCTAGGGAGTCGACACCTGAGTGGATGACAGTGTCAGCTCCTTACGACAGACAGTTGACGACATGAGACAGCCGGCTACTCAGCTTGTGCCTGTCCAGGGGTCTCAAACGCCATCAGGGGCTTTAAAACGCCCGTTACCTCAAATGGCAGACACAGACACGGATTCTGACTCCAGTGTCGATGATGAGGAGACAAACGTGACTTCCACTAGGGCCACACGTTACATGATTGAAGCAATACAAAAATGTATTGCATATATCTGATAATACAAGTACCACTAAAAAGGGTATTATGTTTGGTGAGAAAAAATTGCCTGTAGTTTTTCCTGTATCCGAGGAATTAAATGAAGTGTGTGATGAGGCGTGGGTTTCCCCCCGATAAAAAACTAATAATTCCTAAAAGGTTATTGGCATCGTACCCTTTCCCGCCAGAGGATAGGGCACGTTGGGAAACACCCCCTAGGGTGGATAAAGCGCTCACACGCTTGTCTAAACAGGTAGCACTACCCTCTCCTGATACGGCCGCCCTAAAGGAACCTGCCGATAGAAAACTGGAGAATATCCTAAAATGTATATACTCTCACACGGGTGTTATACTGCGACCAGCTATCGCCTCAGCCTGGATGTGCAGTGCGGGCCTGGCGTGGTCTGATTCCCTGACTGAAAATATTGATACCCTAGATAGGGACAGTATATTACTGACTATAGAGCATTTGAAGGATGCATTTCTATATATGCGTGATGCACAAAGGGATATTTGCCGACTGGCATCAAGAGTTAGCGCGCTGTCCATTTCTGCAAGAAGAGGTTTATGGACGCGGCAGTGGTCAGGTGATGCGGATTCTAAAAGGCACATGGAAGTATTGCCTTATAAGGGGGAGGAGTTATTTGGGGTAGGTCTATCTGACCTGGTAGCCACGGCAACTGCTGGAAAATCCACATTTTTACCCCAGGTAGCCTCTCAACCTAAGAAGACGCCATATTATCAGGCGCAGTCCTTTCGGCCCCATAAAGGCAAGCGGGCAAAAGGCGCCTCATTTCTGCCCCGTGGCAGAGGGAGAGGAAAAAGGCTGCAACAAACAGCCAGTTCCCAGGAACAAAAGCCCTCTCCCGCCTCCGCAAAGTCCTCAGCATGACGCTGGGGCTCTACAAGCGGACTCAGGCACGGTGGGGGCCCGTCTCAAGAAGTTCAGTGCGCAGTGGGCTCACTCGCAAGTGGACCCCTGGATCCTTCAGGTGGTATCTCAGGGGTACAAATTGGAATTCGAGACGTCTCCCCCTCGCCGTTTTCTAAAGTCTGCTTTACCGACGTCTCCCTCAGACAGGGAGGCAGTATTGGAAGCCATTCACAAGCTGTATTCCCAGCAGGTGATAATCAAGGTACCCCTCCTACAACAGGGAAAGGGGTACTATTCCACACTATTTGTGGTACCGAAGCCGGACGGCTCGGTGAGACCAATTTTAAACCTAAAATCCTTGAACACTTACATACAAAGGTTCAAATTCAAGATGGAGTCACTCAGAGCAGTGATTGCAAACCTGGAAGAAGGGGACTATATGGTGTCTCTGGACATCAAGGATGCTTACCTACATGTCCCAATTTACCCTTCTCACCAAGGGTACCTCAGGTTTGTGGTACAGAACTGTCACTATCAGTTTCAGACGCTGCCGTTTGGATTGTCCATGGCACCCCGGGTCTTTACCAAGGTAATGGCCGAAATGATGATACTCCTTCGAAGGAAGGGAGTTTTAGTTATCCCTTACTTGGACGATCTCCTGATAAGGGCAAGATCCAGGGAACAGTTGGAAGTCGGAGTAGCACTATCTCAGATAGTGCTGCGCCAGCACGGTTGGATTCTCAATATTCCAAAATCGCAGCTGATCCCGACGACACGACTTCTATTCCTAGGGATGATCCTGGACACAGTCCAGAAAAAGGTGTTTCTCCCGGAGGAGAAAGCCAGGGAGTTATCCGAACTAGTCAGAAATCTCCTAAAGCCAGGCCAAGTCTCAGTGCATCAATGCACAAGAGTCCTGGGAAAGATGGTGGCTTCTTACGAAGCAATCCCATTCGGCAGATTCCACGCAAGAACCTTCCAGTGGGATCTGCTAGACAGATGGTCCGGGTCGCATCTTCAGATGCATCAGCGGATAATCTTGTCACCAAGGACAAGGGTGTCTCTCCTGTGGTGGTTGCAGAGTGCTCATCTTCTAGAGGGCCGCAGATTCGGCATTCAGGACTGGGTCCTGGTGACCACGGATGCCAGCCTGAGAGGCTGGGGAGCAGTCACACAGGGAAGAAATTTCCAGGGTTTGTGGTCGAGCCTGGAGACATCACTTCACATAAATATCCTGGAGCTAAGGGCCATCTACAATGCTCTAAGCCTAGCAAAACCTCTGCTTCAAGGTCAGCCGGTGCTGATCCAGTCGGACAACATCACGGCAGTCGCCCACGTAAACAGACAGGGCGGCACAAGAAGCAGGAGGGCAATGACAGAAGTTGCAAGGATTCTTCGCTGGGCGGAAAATCATGTGATAGCACTGTCAGCAGTGTTCATTCCGGGAGTGGACAACTGGGAAGCAGACTTCCTCAGCAGACACGACCTCCACCCGGGGGAGTGGGGACTTCACCCAGAAGTCTTCCACATGATTGTGAACCGTTGGGAAAAACCAAAGGTGGACATGATGGCGTCCCGCCTCAACAAAAAACTAGACAGGTATTGCGCCAGGTCAAGGGACCCTCAGGCAATAGCTGTGGACGCTCTGGTAACACCGTGGGTGTACCAGTCAGTGTATGTGTTCCCTCCTCTGCCTCTCATACCCAAGGTACTGAGAATCATAAGGAGGAGAGGAGTAAGGACTATACTCGTGGCTCCGGATTGGCCAAGAAGGACTTGGTACCCGGAACTTCAAGAGATGTTTACAGAGGACCCGTGGCCTCTACCTCTAAGAAAGGACCTGCTCCAGCAGGGACCCTGTCTGTTCCAAGACTTACCGCGGCTGCGTTTGACGGCATGGCGGTTGAACGCCGGATCCTGAAGGAAAAAGGCATTCCGGATGAAGTCATCCCTACCCTGATCAAAGCCAGGAAGGATGTAACCGTACAACATTATCACCGTATTTGGCGTAAATATGTTGCGTGGTGCGAGGCCAGGAAAGCCCCTACAGAGGAATTTCAACTGGGTCGTTTCCTGCATTTCCTGCAAACAGGACTGTCTATGGGCCTAAAATTAGGGTCCATTAAGGTTCAAATTTCGGCCCTGTCGATTTTCTTCCAAAAACAACTGGCTTCAGTTCCTGAAGTTCAGACGTTTGTCAAGGGGGTACTGCATATACAGCCTCCTTTTGTGCCTCCAGTGGCACCTTGGGATCTCAATGTAGTTTTGGGCTTCCTAAAATCACATTGGTTTGAACCACTCTCCACTGTGGACTTAAAATATCTCACATAGAAAGTGGTAATGCTGTTAGCCCTGGCTTCAGCCAGGCGTGTCTCAGAATTGGCGGCTTTATCCTATAAAAGCCCTTACCTAATTTTTCATGCGGACAGGGCAGAATTGAGGACTCGCCCTCAATTTCTCCCTAAGGTGGTTTCAGCGTTTCACTTGAACCAGCCTATTGTGGTACCTGCGGCTACTAGGGACTTGGAGGACTCCAAGTTGCTGGACGTAGTCAGGGCCCTGAAAATATATGTTTCCAGGACGGCTGGAGTCAGAAAATCTGACTCACTGTTTATCCTGTATGCACCCAACAAGCTGGGTGCTCCTGCTTCTAAGCAGACTATTGCTCGTTGGATTTGTAGTACAATTCAGCTTGCACATTCTGTGGCAGGCCTGCCACAGCCAAAATCTGTAAAAGCCCATTCCACAAGGAAGGTGGGCTCATCTTGGGCGGCTGCCCGAGGGGTCTCTGCTTTACAACTTTGCCGAGCAGCTACTTGGTCAGGGGCAAACACGTTTGCTAAATTCTACAAATTTGATACCCTGGCTGAGGAGGACCTGGAGTTCTCTCATTCGGTGCTGCAGAGTCATCCGCACTCTCCCGCCCGTTTGGGAGCTTTGGTATAATCCCCATGGTCCTTACGGAGTTCCCAGCATCCACTAAGACGTCAGAGAAAATAAGAATTTACTTACCGATAATTCTATTTCTCGTAGTCCGTAGTGGATGCTGGGCGCCCATCCCAAGTGCGGATTGTCTGCAATACTTGTACATAGTTATTGTTACAAAAATCGGGTTATTATTGTTGTGAGCCATCTTTTCAGAGGCTCCTCTGTTATCATGCTGTTAACTGGGTTCAGATCACAGGTTGTACAGTGTGATTGGTGTGGCTGGTATGAGTCTTACCCGGGATTCAAAATCCTTCCTTATTGTGTACGCTCGTCCGGGCACAGTATCCTAACTGAGGCTTGGAGGAGGGTCATAGGGGGAGGAGCCAGTGCACACCAGGTAGTCCTAAAGCTTTTACTTTTGTGCCCAGTCTCCTGCGGAGCCGCTATTCCCCATGGTCCTTACGGAGTTCCCAGCATCCACTACGGACTACGAGAAATAGAATTATCGGTAAGTAAATTCTTATTTTTTATAGACTTACTGTTTTGGTTTGAGCGACTTCTCTTAACAGCGTCTTAAACGTGTATTAGAAAGAGTCGCTCCAACTCCCCACCGGGTCGCAACAACGCTTACCTTCGCGGTACAGTGCTGTCTCGACGGGCGTCTGTGTCGGATGTTCTAGCAGGTCCAGCAGACGTTACCAGGCTGTGGCCGGAGCATGGGGAGACAGTGAGTATATGGACTTCCTCTTACTAGAGGGGTCAGGACACAGCTACGCTGATTTGGTGGAGACTACAAACAGCGTGTTGATGCGCCGAACATCTCGAGTGTGACAGCGCTACGCTCCGGGGATCATAGGCGCCAGGACTAGGTGAGGCCGCGATCCTGGGAGTTTAAGTCAACAGGGGGTTTCAGACGCTCTCCTGGCCGTCCCTCCTCCGAGTTCATGGCCAGTTCCCGCGGGTCTCTCGTTTCATGAACTGAATGACCTCACTTCCGGCTCAGACGCTACCACGAGGGTACTCGGTCGCAGCTTAGACGCTGCGGTTGTGTACACTGGATATAAACCCGCCCAGACCGAGTCGCAGGCCTTTAGTGTCTGCATGCACGTGGAGTCGCTCAGCGTCCGTGTCCGTTGGTGAGCGTCCGTGTCCGTTATCAGTTACCAAGAGCGGCAGTGTACACCAGTAGCGTCTGAATCCACTCAGCGTCTTTCGAGCGTCTTTGCTTGGATATGGAAGTGTGGTGAGTCTCCCTGTATCCCGCTCCCTGGAGGCAGGGTATACAGTACTAAAAATTCCTTCTACTTCTTAGTGTGCACTGTTAATTTTTAGTACCTATTGCATATGAGACCTGTATATTACTGTGTTTTCTGCATGTTATGTTGAAAAAGAACCAGTTAAACAGAAGTACAATTTTCCTACTTATGTATAAGTTATTATGGAGGTTGTATTCCCATATGACAATGTCTAATGCTTTAACATGTGACTGACTGCTAGTATGTGTGCTGACTTTTCTGTGTAATGTCAGTCCTGTTCTGACCCTCAAATCAGGTGCACTGTGGTCAGATTGATTTCACCTCTATATACTGATTATAGGGTGTGGTTCAGTCACAAAATTGTGTAGTCAATATCAGAAAAAATGTCTGTGAGCGGCAAAAGTGATGAGGAGAATTTGTCAAGCACTCCTACAGCCCTAACATGCTTATCTTGTAAGTCAGGGGTAATTGATATGATTCAATTGGTCACTTATGAGGGTTTGTGTGCAAACTGTTTCGCTTTTCAGCGAAGTAAAAAACAGGAGTTAGTTCAACCTCCAGTAGAGCCACCATGGAATATGTTCGCAAAGACTCTGTCTTCAATAGCGGACAGGTTAGCTCCAGTAGCACCACCTCAAGGGTTAGGTTACACTATGAACCCATACATGCAGCTCCCTTCCTATGGTTTGGTTCCAGTAGCCTCTACAAGCAACCAAGGGGTAGGTAAGACTAAGACAGATACGTCTGTATGGCAGACTACACAAGAGGATACATCGGAGGATGATGCGGAAACAATAGATTCAACTCCGTATGATGATCAGTCGCAGAGCTTTAGTTCAGATGATGTAGCTGAACTCATTAATGCAGTAAAGGCTGTGCTTTCTCTGGAAGAACCAGCCAAGACAGCGTTAAAAGCAAAAGCACCTGTATTCAAACGAACAAAGTCAGTGAAAGCTGAATTTCCAGCGTCAGAGGAGTTGACGGAAATGATGGATGAGTCTTGGGCAGCGCCCGGTAAAAAGTATAAGATTCCTAGGAGATGGGATTCTTATTATCCATTTCCTGCTGGAGATTGTTCGAAGAGAGAAGTTCCTCCAAAAGTAGATGCACATGTTCTGCGACTAGTGCACAAATCTGCTTTGCCACTGTCATCTACCTCTTTGAATGATGTCACAGACAGGAGGGTAGAGAGCCTATTGAAAAATATTTTTTCTCTTGTGGGTGCAGTGGTAAGACCTGCTATGGCTTCGGCCTGGGTAGCAAAGGCAATGGGCGAATGGATAGAGGAACTAGAGAATGACATCCCCTCTCCTACTAGGGAGCAAGAGGATCGTCTTTGCCGTTTAAGACAATCTGCCCAGTATTTAGAAGAAGCAGCCATTGATGTAGGCACTGTTGCTTCTAAAGCTTCAGCCCTGGCAGTAGTCGCTCGCAGAGCAGTCTGGCTACGGACCTGGAAGGCAGATGCGGAGTCCAAGAAGGAATTGGAAGCATTGCCTTTCGTGGGTAATATATTATTTGGAAAACCTTTATCGGATATCCTAGAGTCAGAGGCTGAATCGAAGAAGGTCAGATTTCCGGCTACCTACAACCCTAAGTCCAAGGGTTTAAAATTTCGCTCATTTCGCTGGCAAAGCAAAGCGAAAGGTAAAGAGGAGCCTAAACAAACCCAGTTTAAATCCAGGGGTAGGAAGCAGTGGGCTAGCAAAAAGCCAGCTTCCAAACCTGAACAAAAGCCCTCAGCCTGAAGAGACGGGCCTCCGCCTGGAGGACTCCAGGGTTGGGGGCCGACTCCTGCAATTTGCACACACATGGCAACAGTCAACAACAGATGCCTGGGTGCAGAAGGTAGTATCTCAGGGGTATGGGTTCCCATTCAGGAGGCAGCCTCCTCAAAGATTTTTTTGCACCAGCCCGTCTCGTATAGAGTCGAAGGCCAATGCCCTGCAAGAAGCAGTCCAAAAATGACTGCAGTCAGGTGTGATTGTCCCAGTACCTCAATCACAAAAGGGACAGGGGTATTACTCCAATCTGTTTCTAATCCAGAAACCAAATGGGTCATATCGACCAATTCTAAATCTGAAGATGTTGAACAATTACATATGGATCCCGAAGTTCCACATGGAGACGTTACGCTCCATAATGTTGGCTATGGAACCGGGAGACTATATGGTATCTCTGGATGTGCGGGATGCTTACCTACATGTGCCTATAGCACTATCACATCAGTGTTACCTCAGGTTTGCCATCCTCAAGGAACACTTCCAGTTCCAAGCTCTGCCCTTCGGGCTAGCTACAGCACCCAGGGTGTTTATCAAGATCATGGTGGTTATGGCAGCTTGTCTGCGCAAACAAGGGATAAGGATATTCCCATACCTAGATGACCTATTAATCTTAGCACAGTCGCAAGATTTACTGTTGAGCCATCTCCAACAGACGATAGTTTGTTTACAGAGACACGGGTGGCTCATAAATTGGGAGAAGTCGTCCCTGAATCCATCACAGCGGATGGTTCATTTGGGAGCCATATTGGATTCAGACCTACAGAGAGTTCTCTTACCAGAGAAGAAAATAGTCAAGGTGCAGGTCATGGCTCAGGAAGCGTTGCAAGCCCAGACAATGTCAGTCCATGCAGCAATGCGACTGTTGGGTCTGATGGTATCAACGTTCGACATGGTGGAATATGCGCAATTCCACTCCAGACCATTGCAGCATCTCATTTTGACAAAATGGAACGGAAATCATCAAACAATAAAGAAGCAGATGATAAAGATTCCAGTAAATGTAAAAAGGTCTCTAGCATGGTGGCTACAGACAGACCATTTAAACAAGGGGAGACCCTTTTGGATAAAAGAGTGGCAAGTCCTGACGACAGATGCCAGCCTGCAAGGTTGGGGGGCGGTACTCGGAAGCCTATGGTTCCAGGGAAAATGGACCGCAAGGGAAAGTCGCCTGCCGATAAATCTGTTAGAAATAAGAGCCATTTACTTGGCCCTAGTTCAGGCAAAGGACAATCTACAAGGAAGACCAGTCCAGATCCGCTCAGACAATGCGACGGCAGTAGCATACCTAAATCATCAAGGAGGGACTCGCAGCAAGAGTCTGATGGAGGAAGTAACTCCCATTCTAAAGTGGGCAGAACTCCATCTCCCAGCATTGTCAGCAGTATTTGTCCCGGGTGTACTAAATTGGGAAGCGGATTTTCTCAGTCGGCACACCATTCAGGAAACCGAATGGGCACTACACCCAGAAGTGTTTCAGACACTGGTGAACAGATGGGGTCTACCGGAGATAGACCATATGGCGTCTCGTCTAAACAACAAAGTTCCGAGGTACGGATCAAGAACAAGGGACCCAGGAGCAGTCCTGGTAGACGCACTGTCAGTAGAATGGAGGTTTCAGCTGGCATATCTGTTCCCTCCAATATCTCTGTTACCCAGAGTAGTGAGAAAGATAAAACAGGCAAAAGGAGCAATCATTCTAATAGCTCCAGCTTGGCCAAGAAGGCATTGGTACACAGATCTGTGGAGAATGTCCGTGGAAGCACCGATACTGCTCCCTCAACGTCCAGATCTGTTAATGCAGGGTCCTTGTTGTCACAGTCATCTGGATCGCCTGTCTTTGACGGCGTGGCTGTTGAAACCTCTATCTTAGAGGCTAAAGGATTTTCAAAGCAAGTAATCCAAACCATGCTTAGAGCAAGAAAGCCTTCTTCGGCCCGTGTATATCATAGAATATGGCAAGCCTATATTCATTGGTGTTCTGGACAAAATTACAATCCAAGAGCCTTTAAAGTAGCTAGAATTTTGGATTTTCTGCAGGCAGGATTGGATAAGGGGTTGAAGGTTGCTTCCTTGAGGGTGCAAGTCTCAGCTTTGACTGTATGGTTTCAGCAGAAGATTGCTGACCTACAGGATGTACGTACGTTTTTCCAAGGAGTAGTACATATTCAACCTCCATTTGTTCCTCCTGCAGCTCCCTGGGATTTGAATTTAGTTCTTAAATTTCTCCAGGGTCCTTTGTTTGAACCACTTGAGAGAGCGGATCTTAAGTGGTTAACGATTAAAGTTCTTTTTTTACTGGCAATGGCGTCAGCCAGAAGAGTGTCAGATTTAGGAGCATTATCATGTAAGTCTCCTTTCCTAAGTTTTTTTCCAGACAGAGCAGTTCTCAGAACGAGATCTAGTTATCTTCCAAAGGTGGTGTCAAAGTTTCACCTGAATGAAGAGATTGTAGTCCCAGCTTTTCAGGTATCGGGACTATCTGCGGGAGAAGCGTCACTGGACGTGGTCCGGTCTTTAAAAATCTATATAGATCGTACTAGTGCCATCAGGAAAACAGATTCCCTCTTCATCCTCTACGGATTCCATAGGAGAGGTTGGCCTGCTAGTAAACAGACGCTGGCGAGATGGCTCCGAGTGGTAATATCTGAAGCTTATTCTCATGCAGATCTCCCTATTCCGGCTAATGTCTCTGCACACTCTACACGTAAGGTAGGTCCTTCTTGGGCAGCACAACAGGGTGCATCAGCAGAACAGATATGTAAGGCAGCCACATGGTCTTCCATAAACACATTCATCAGACATTATGCCTTGGATACTTTTGCCTCTCATGACGCAGACTTCGGGCGAAAGGTCCTCCTGTGCAATCAGGAGCGTCCCCACCACTAAAATGGCTTTGGGAATCCCAATGTTATCCTGTGGATAATCCTGTGGACCCAGCCAGAGAAATAAACGTTATGGTAAGAACTTACCGTTGATAACGTGATTTCTCTTATGTCCACAGGGATCCCACCCGGACGCATCTGATTTGAGGATCTAGACAAACACTAAAAACCTCTTCCTTCTTGTATGGAAGGGTGTGCATGTGTGTTCTTATCGCCTGTACAGGTCTCTACCTAATGTTCCTGCCTATAATCGCTGTGGAAAGAACTGATCTGACTGAGTCAGTGGGCGGGACTATATAGTGGAGGCCCCAATGCATCCTGGGAGGCCAGAAAGCTCGTGACCGTGTTGGTGCCATTTTCGCTGTCGCTCGACAATATCCCCAATGTTATCCTGTGGATACCTGTGGACATAAGAGAAATCACGTTATCAACGGTAAGTTCTTACCATAACGTTTATTTTTCCTTACTTCAGTTTTTCCGCTTTTTGTAATAGTGTCCAATGACAGCGTTTCTTATACTGTATGTTAGCTTGTTGAAAGTTTACAACCTACTGTAAGCCATGTCATCTAGGTTGGTGTCCTAACACTGACATACAAATTGCGAGTTTGGTTAAGGCACCATTTGATTGCGGGCATCATTTAGCCTGTATGTGATTTGTCTATAGAAGTAATCATTTGTTAGACCCACTTTCATAAACTGGCAAACACTGCACAAGCATAGACAAGCCCCGGGAACGGACAAGGGGATAAGTAACGGCTTGATCGCCTCTGTGCACTGCACAATGTATGGAGGTAACATCTGATCATATCATGTAGGTGACTAAACCAGAAAAGCTTCATAACCAAACAACCTAAGCCGTTTTTAGGCTGTGTACAATTATCATTCAGGGCCTTAAGCTAGGTACACTCTGGCAGCTCTTTTTTGGTCGTGCCCGTCAATTGGACGATTTTTGGGGAAATTGTAGGCACCAATATCTGAGCTACACACTAAAAGATTTTTTTTTTTTTAAGTTACCGATTTTCTGCTACACCACTCCACATTTGCATATGTCCGCCCACAAGGAGGATGACCTAGTGACAGGTAAACATAGGAAATATGGACAGATTACTGAGAACGCACACACACTGCTCAATATCGGGAGGTTGTGGCCGAGATTTTTGGTTTGGAACGACAGATCGGAAAATCGATCGTTCGTGTGTGTGGGAAAGATTTTCCAGAATTATTGTCAAAACGCTGAAACAGTAATTTGTACAAACTATACAATACCTTTTGTCATTCTCCCGATTATTGGCAAATCGGGCCAATAATTGTATAGTGTGTACTTAGCTTTACACTGAACAATAATCATCCAAACCAGTGTTTTAGTCAGCTGGTTTGCAAATTACTGTGCAGTGTATTGGAAAATGTTAACTCTTGAACTGGTGGTGGTAGGGACACTTTTAGTGCCTACATCCATTAAACGTAGAATGAAGCACTGCCGTAATTTTCTTGGAGATTATGGTGACGACATATGAGGGAATTGATAGAGAGTTCTAAAGGTGTGGATTAATGTAATTTGAATATAGTATTTGTAGATATGAATTCCGTTTGTTTTAGTGCAGGGATTTCTGGCGTAAAGATCTTTCTATAGTCTGTTTTCTACATAAGGTTGTGTAACATTTTACCTTCCTGTGATTTATTTCCATAGCTTTCCAGTGAGATGGGGAAAAGCTGCAAGGTTGTACTGTGTGGGCAGCATTCAGTAGGTAAAACCTCCATCTTGGAGCAGCTGTTGTATGGAAACCATGTGGTTGGTAAGTTCAGTTCAGACGCTGCTGCACTATCACCCCGCTGTGTTTGGAATATGCATATTAGCATAGAATTATACTAGCTACAGAATTAAACATTAAAATGACATGTGACACAAAAATGACACTGACAGCTATACACACACATACAGATGTGTCCTTTTATACAGTCACACCAAATAGCCCCTCCTGGCACATCAGGTCCTGGGCAATTCGGTCGCGCATCTTTTTTCTCAAAATCTGTGTCCTATTTACACAATTTAGACATGTGGAAACAAAACTCCATTCCTAGCGTTTACTGTGCAGCGGGGTATGCATCATCTGCGTGCAACTGCGCCTGAATGTGTTACGTAAAAGGGCTGCAATGTGACGCGGCTTTTCCCCATGCCAGGTAAATGTCACAGCCCAGAGTCTCTAGTACCCTGTGCGTGGCAATGAGACTAAAGCTGGGTACACACTAGACGATGTGTGTACCCAGTGACATGGTGGACAAGGGAACCCGGCAGGGGGTATATATATTCTTATCGATGCCAGCAGTGACAGAGCGATGTTGGGGGAATGCTGCCCGACAGGGGATGTTGCTGACGATGTGCGGGAGCGTGCATTGTCAGCGACGTAGCGGGTGCATACTATGATGATGTACCCGATATGTCTGTCCGATGCGCCTGATCAGACGGCATGTCGTCTAGTGTGTACCCAGCTTAAGATGCAAAATTGAAAGAAAAATAACCTAGATAACTCCTCTCAGAGCGTCTGAGTAGCGAGGGACATCTTGCGCCGTGTCAGTGTAGGAGGACACATCTGTACATGGTCATGGTATATGAGCAAACATACATTTACTGATAAACGGTGACAGAAATAACCGGAAAATCCAGTCACACATGCTGTACTGTAGCCTATGCCTGATTATAAATCCTAGAATGATCAGCTGGAGCAGATGAACAAAGCAAAGGACATGGTGATGCCAGCACTGGTCCTGACCAGCGCAATGTCTGCCTCCATAATGTGGTGTAAGATGAGCCAGTATTCATGACAATGCAGCCTGCTCAGGCATTGGGATTACAGGCAGAAGCATTTAGTATAATGCACTGGGCTTGGAACAGATTAAATGATTTGGATATTGGCTGTCTCCACTGTATGGAGTGATTTCACTGATTCCAATTGATTGCCTATAGCTACAGCTGCTTTACCTAGACAGCAAGTATAAATTCCCTTTTATGTATGGGCAGCTTGCACTGGTGTGGTTTCCTCTCTTTCCTCATTCTTCCTCCATTACTGAATATAAAGCAGTAGACCATGGGCAGATTGAACTTGCGCAGTGTGCGACTCTGCACGTTAGGGTAATTCGGTAGGTAAAACATTGCTTACCTGTGATTGCACCTATGTGCAAGCAAAAACAAAAGATGTTACTACAGTAATATCGCACAAGGGGCCTAATTCAGATCTCATTGCGGGCGATTAGATCCTAACTGCGCATGCATCTGTGCCGCAATGCGCACGCGTGTCGGACGGCTACAGCGGGCATCGGCGGTCAGTGACGGGGTGGTGCGAAGGATCCATTCACACGGGTGTACGCAAGGTGATTGGCAGGAAGAGGGTGGCAACTGACCGTTTACAGGGAGTGTCAGGAAAAATGCAGGCATAGGAACGCACACTTGTACAGCGAACATACACTCCCCCTGTAGGCGGCGATTATCTAATCGCAGGACAGCAAAAAACGCAGCCCAGCTATCGGATCTGAATTAGACCCAAGGTTTTGACGGAAGCTCACGGCTAATTACATCTGTCCCATTTTGTTCTTATTTGTTGTTGTTTTTAGTTAATTTATTTAATGGAACACTTGCTGATTACCAAATGTACATTGTTTAATATTATCCACTTTTACTATCCTGAAGGGTCAGACATGATAGAGACTCAGGAGGACATATACATTGGGTCCATTGAGACAGACCGTGGTGTACGAGAACAAGTTCGTTTTTATGATACACGAGGCCTGAGGGATGGAACAGAGCTGCCCAAACACTGCTTCTCTGGCACAGACGGATATGTGCTAGTGTACAGCGTGGACAATAAAGACTCTTTCAAACGGGTAGAGGCCTTGAAGAAAGAGATTGACAGGTCCAAGGATAAAAAGGAGGTACAGTATGTGTGTAGTAGGAATGGCTGTATATAAATCAAATATATATATAAAGATGTGACACTGTTCATCCTGCATATAATCACCTGCCACTTGCGTACAGATCCCGGCAGCGTTTATGTCACACTGCCCCACAATTCCCTATGGAAGTGAATGCGTACACACGTGCCGGCAGGCACACTTTGCGGCAGACAAGTAGCGTTTACCATGACTTGTTTGCAAGATGAACAGCATCACATCTGTATTATAGTCTTAAGGCCAGTACTCACCGGCCGATGTGGGAGAGATGTGTGCTGAGCGAACCGCTCAGCACACATCTCTCCCGCCGCTCAGCACAGCGCGATGTGTGCTGAGCGTGCGGGGGGAGACGGGGTGGCCGCTCATTTCACCCAGCGGGTGAAATGAGCGACCTGTTAGATTGGCCTGCATGCAGGCCAATCTAGCACCAGCGGGCTGCGCATCGCTATCACTGTAGGGGCTACACACGAGCGATCGTGCTTAAAATCTAAGCAATCTAGTCAGATTGCTTAGATTTTAAGCAGCGATCGCTCCGTGAGTACCCCCATTTAGGTGATTCTTTTTGATGTGCAAGAATTGTGTGTACGTTTGTGATTTATTATTATTTTTAAGTAAATGGTCTGAATGTCAAAAAAACTAGGTCAAGTACAATGCTATACGCCAACAAATTAAATTTTTGCAGAAAAATCGCTTATATGAGCTTATAATTAGTGCAACACGATGTACAATTACGCATCATAAAAAGGCAAACCCTCTGGGGCAAAACAATGGCCCCTTCCTCAGGGCAACATGGTGTACAATTGGTGTATCTTATAGGGACATGCAATCAGTGCTCAAACTTTTACATGTGTTATCAGTGAGGCAAGGGTTATATGCTAGAACAATAGAAGCACTGATACGTCTACAGATGTATTATCCTTGTATTACCAGTAGGTACAAGGATTAGATGCTAGAGCTAGAGAAACACCTATGCTCCACAAAGAAGCAAGCAAGCTCTATAACTACGTCCTACCTGCTTTGGAACGGCATTGAGAATGTTGACATTCAGTGTCTACAATGACATAATGCCGACATTGCTATGGTAAATAAAGTTACAGTGTGCAGTATCTTGGCTCCTGTGAAAGTATGAGAATGTATACATTTTTGATGCTAAAAAAAGTTGTTGTTTTTTCCCTTACTTTGAGTGAACTTTATATTAAAGCTAGTGCCATTATTTTAGGTAGAAATCACACCCTCCAACTGTACCGTTTTCACCAGTACAGTACTGTTTTTTAATGGTCTGTACCGGCAAACAGTCCGGTACTGTCACAGGTGAGGCGTCTGTATTTCTTTGCAGTACTGCTCAGTGACAGACCCCCCGAGGGCTCGGTTCTTCTGTGGCTGTCTGCAGTCTGTACTCTGAGTGAGGCTGATGTAATGACATCATCACGCCAGCGCCACTGCAGAGGAGCTATCTATTTACTGTTATACTCTGAGTGTGTACACTTTGAATTTCATCTCTTTATATCACTGGGGGTCACCCAGAGCTCACTAGTTACTGTTGCTGTGTAATATAGTGATATATAGAAATTAACTTCAAAGTGTACACACTCTCACAGTATAACAGTAAGTAGCCATCTGTGTCCACCCCCGTTTACCCATGACCATACCCCTTGTACTTTTTCTTTACTGTGAAATGTTGGCGGGAATGCGAGAGACTTTAATGAAATGTATGGAGCTCAGTGATTACAGTGAGCTGTAGCATTTTTTTTATGTATAAAAGTTTATATATTTGCATTATACAACACCAGGAGACTATGTTTTTGTCCAGACCCATAATCTTGCACAGTGACTTTCTTCTCTATGTGCTTTTAAGGTCACCATTGTTGTTTTGGGGAACAAGTATGACCTTCAAGAGCAGAGACGCGTGGACCATGATGCCGCTCAGCAGTGGGCCAAGAGCGAGAAGGTGAAACTGTGGGAGGTGTCAGTTGGCGAGAGACGTACCCTGATTGAGCCCTTTGTGTTCCTCGCTAGCAAAATGACTCAGCCCCAGAACAAGTCCACCTTCCCACTAAGCCGGCGGAACAAGGGCAGTGGCTCGCTGGACAGCTAGAGTTGGAGGGGCAAATGTTACACAGAGTGCTAAGCATTTCCTCACTGCATGAAGCGCTCACTTCCAGGCTTATCCCCCTCTACTGGAGGTCACATCAAGGACTTGCTGGATAGTTACCTCAGCCAGAGCACAGACGTGCGCAAACAGATACTGCTTTCCCACTTGTTGCACTGAACATCCTAAAATGGATATTTTATTTTGAAGGAGTGAATGTGAAATGTCCCCCCTTTTAAAGCTTACTGTATTAGAAAACCTATTTTCTATGTAGTCTTATGGGCATCTTTCATGAGTTTTTTTTTTATTATTATTTTTAAATTCTAGTAATTAGTTTCATGTATTTAAACAAAATTGTTACAGATGACTACTTATTCAAGTGGTAGGTTTTATTAAAAAAATAATAAAAAAAAAATAAAATATATATATATACATACAAAGGAAGCAAAAAAGACTGCGGCACTCGAAGACTTGAAACAATATAGTGGTGTATTAAAAATAACACATGGTGTCCAACGTTTCGGGGTCGACACACCCCTTTGTCAATGTAGTTTTTCCTTGACAAAGGGGTGTGTCGACCCCGAAACGTTGGACACCATGTGTTATTTTTAATACACCACTATATTGCTTCAAGTCTTCAAATGTCGCAGTCTTTTTTGCTTCCTTTGTACCCCATGTTTTCTGGAGGCATCGGAGCACCTGATTTAACACTGGGAGGAGTGCCGGTCCGTACATTGCTTATATACATAATATATATTTTATTTTATTTTCAATGTAAGAAGTAAAAACATGTGTTAAAGGCCCATTGTATGAATAGGCCATGTGGATTCTTCATATACTATTTTTTTCCATCATAACTACAATGCTTCTTATGTTGTTTATGTGCCAGCTCAGTCATGTGACTTCATGTGTGTTTTAGTGGTTGGTATCGCAAGAAAAAATAGACTGTGCACGCAGGTCAATTTTGACTAGAAAGTGGACAATTTAGTACATAGTATAGTCAAAATTGTCCATAGCAAAAATTGTCCAGAGCCAAAATCGCACCTTGTTCAAGGGAAATGGCTCTTAGACTGAACCGCACCACGTGTATGCCCCTTTAGTTTGGTAGGTTGTGATAACATAACGCCTACAATTTGTTGTGACCACTAGCCTCCAAACAGATATTTGCATTTATTTGTCTGGCTTGTCTTAGATGGATTAGAAGCCAGTATCTGTTGCTGTTGATGACAGTATACTTGTGCTGCTTTTAGTATGTTAATAAATATGGGAAATATTTTTCATGCAGGCACTAAATATATGTATTCTTCACAAACTTCAATCATATTAATATCACACAATACATAGGGAAGTATAGTTACCCGTTGAAAGTTAAAGTAGTCCCATATCTATAGTACTGGGAATTGTTAAGAGACCAGAAGTGAAACCGTATAATTAGAACAATGTATTTCCAACCCATTTAATAAAATTATTTTTTCAGCTATTATTGCATGTATTCCCAGAAGCCTTTTATAGGCTGGCATACTTGGCCTACATTCTAATTGAATTATTCCTACTTAAAATATTGTTGACTTTTTTTTATAATGATAAAAATATATTGGTCATTCCGAATAACTTGCTTACTTTATTAAAAAAAAAATAAAAAATCTGTGTATGAAAAATATATTAATACATTCAAAGATTTGCATTTACTAAAGAACATCTAAAATTTTAACTGCAGCCAGATCCAAAAGCATTAGTTAGCTTGGGCTTCGGTAACCTGAACTTTTTCCATTTTGGTTGGCGTTGTACGTTTGATCTGTACTACACACCGTTTTTTTTATAACCCCATGTTTGTTTTTTGTGTGACTTTAGTACTAATTATCCCATATTTCTATTGTTTCACTCCAAGGCAGAAGCCATTTAGACTTATAGACACTTTGGCTGCCAAGGCACTTTAGGTTGTCATCCAACTTCTGTTAAAGTTACATAACAAGTATTTACACTTTTAGCAAACATAATTCTACAGTATCTTGGAGATTTAAAGGTGTCCAAATGTCCCTCTGTACAACTGAAAGAAACCGTCTCAGAGACGTATAGCAAAAAAAGCGTTAACTGACCATCCACTATGTAATAAACAGAAATCATACCTGCACTAAAATGGTGGATTACACAAAGATCTGGATGTTTGTTAATGTTGTTTTTTTTTATGTATCTTTCACTGCAGTTATTTTGTATATATCATTCATAAAGCAATCATTCCACACACTTTCTTATCTTTTATTTTAAGCGGGTAGGTTATTTCCACATACGGTATGTGTTTAACACATCAAAATTATTTTTGTGATCACTAATTTACGCACCTGATCACAAGATGACTTCACATACTAGGATACTCTCTATAAACTAGCAGCAAAGGGTGTTTTATGGAGAAGTTTCCCATAGCAACTAATCAGATCTGAGGTTCTATTTATCAAGTACATCCTGTAAAATGATAGATATAAGCTGGTTGGTTGCTGCTTCCTCCTTCACAACTTTCCTTCTGGTGATGAGAGCAGTATGGACCATGGGGATCATTCCGAGTTGCTCGTAGCTGTGCTAAATTTAGCACAGCTCCGATCTTCCCTGACATGCGGGGGGGACGCCCAGCACAAGGCTAGCCCGCCCCGCATGTCAGTCCGGCCCCCCCTCGCAGAAGTGCAAAGGCATCGCACAGCGGCGATGCCTTTGCACTTCAAGAGTAGCTCCCGGCCAGTGCAGTTTTAGCGTGCTGGCCGGGAGCTACTCATCGCTCCCCGGCCCGCCTCCCGTTCGGTCCGGCCACGTCTGCGTTGGCCGGACCAAACCCACGAAACGGCGACCAAACGCCGCCGTTCCGCCCTCTGCCGCCCAGCGATTGCCTCTGCCTGTCAATCAGGAAGAGGCGATCGCATCCCTGCTATGGCCTTCGGCCGTCTGGCATGCGCCGGTGCACTACGGCGCATGCGCAGCAGGGACCCGTTCGATCTGCTGCGTTAAAACGCAGTGAGCGAACGGGTTAGAATGACCCCCCATATATGAAAGCCACCACTGTTCTGTTGTCGGAGAATCTCTGATGCTTTCCCTGTAACACTTGAACCTGTTTCACACCGCGCTCATTTCCAGTAGATTTAGTTGACGTTTCTTCTCTGTTTGTGACAAAATAACTTACATTTTGTCAGATTAGCTCCACAAGCTGAAGCACTGGAAATTAGTAGTCAGTAGATGGACAGCATGAAGAACATCCAAATACAGAGACCAGATATAGAGGGGATGCTGTATCAGTCATATGCTAGTGGAAAGTAGGATTTGAAGCAGACAGCTAATATACAGGAGGGATTAGACAGTGCTGGGCCAGAGCTGGCGACTGTCAGATAGTAAAGGGTAAATATACTAAAGATCGATTTTAAAAAAGCTTATATACTGTATAAAACCAAAAAAATCAGTAAATGTGCGGTTTAAACTCTGAAACACAACAATCCTGTTGATCGATTAGTCATGTCTGGCAGCAGACAAACTTAATCTGGGAACAGGCCAGAGCAGGAGAACCCAGTAGAATACAAAAAAAAAAAAAAAACCAAAAAACTGAGGGCCTGATTCCGATTTGAATGTGAATCAGATGGTCTACGTACAAATCTGATTGTGGGTGCACTGCGCAAGTGCAGAACAGGTTATGAATGATCGCTCGCAGTCCCCCACTAGCTGCAGTAGGATTGACATGCTGCAGTGTTTGGGGGTCAGAGTGGGGGTGACAACTGGAACAGTCTACAAAATGGGGACACAATGCCTCGTTTTGTAGGCCCGCCAAGCCCAGACTTCTGGACCCGGCAGAGAAGTTCCTACGGGCAGTCTGAGTAAGCTTCTCAGATCTGCAATGCATACAGGAGTTGTCTTTTACCTACAGATGCCTCTTGTTGTATTAGCATTTTAGTTTATATGGCAGGCACTCCCAACCTCCGTCCACAAGGCACACTAACAGTTCAGGTTTTAGTGATATCCATGCTTGACTACAGGTGACTTAATTAGTACTTCAGTTAATTTGATTTTACCCATATATGCTCAAGTCTGGATATCACTAAAACCTGGCCTGTTAGTGTGCCTTAAGGACCAATGTTGGCAATGCCTGTTATAGGGTATAGCACAGTTTGCTTCCCTGCGGCTGTGCAACATAGTACAAATCTGAATCAGTCCTGCAGTCTGCAATGAGTAACATGAAGCAGAATTGCTTTTATGTTACATGCCTTGCAGTAGAACTGCATTTTGTATTTAATAAACGCAATTGGTAGGAGAGCAAGGAGGAGATTTATCAGAGCTTGGAGAGAGATAAAGTACTAACTAATCAACTCTTAACTCATTTTTCAAATGCAGCCTGTAAAATGACAGAACATGATTGGTTAGTACTTTATCACACTCTTCGAGATTTGAAAATGAGTGGTGTACCCGTACTAGCGGTGCATTATCTGCGGGGGTTGTATATCCTGCCTACAGGAGGGGCAATTATTCAGAATTTATATTTTGCTCTCATTTTTATTCTGCTATAGTACAAAAAAAGGTATTATTGTCCACCTGTACATGTTTTCTTTCTTTTATTTATTAAAAGGTTATTTTACATCATTGTATTTCAGTGGTTCCCAAACTGGGTGCCTTGGGTTGATGGTCCAGGACCAAATCAAATTATTTAGGGTCAAGGTGATTGGCAAAACAAGAACTTGTGGACAATCTGAAGCACAACCCTGTTCTAGACCTAAGGATCACAGAGAAAGACAATTTACTTAATTTATTAATAGGAATCTTATGGCCTGGGGGTGCTATGAAAACAGATGGGGACATAATTTGTTTTACTTACAGGCCCCCAAAATCCTAAACAACATCATTTGCTTTCACTTTAAGACCTTCCCTTTAATAATTTTTCACAGGTCATAATTTGCATTTATAGCAGCATAGTAATGTTATAATGTTGTGATGTGGTACTACCATGATCCTAACATAAAAAAAAGGCAAGGAGGGTAATTTAAGACATAAGTAGGAAAACTATACATTCTCTTTTTTAACTGTATTATGACCATAATAGATATGGAGGGATTTTTACTGCTATTCATATCACAGAGCTGTTTTAAACAGCTCAAAAACAGGAAAGACATTTATAAAATAAGCAGACTGCAATGCAAAGCTGTAACCGTAACCCTTGCAGCTGTTCCATACGTTCTCCTATCGTGACTCAGTGGCAAAAGTCAACGCTCACTGCAGGGTAACTTAGTGACGTAGACAGAGAGCATTTTCAACATCAATGATGTCCTTCCGCTGCAGGACAGAGGAAAAGGGACAGCTGGTTGGCTGCGCCTACTCATCCCTCCTCAAGGCTAAACTGACTCACACTGATAAAATAGTAAATAAATCTGAGGGCAGCGCTTAGCAATGCAGGCAAACCTATAATGCAGAACTGATGTTAATGTGTGTAAACTCCTGTAGAAAATCCTGTAAACCTGGGGTTCTCAACTCCAGTCCTCAAGTACCCTAAACAGGTCATGTTTTGAGGATCTCTGTAATCATACACAGATGAGTAAAGGTGTGTATAGTCAAAATCTTATGAAAAGTTAGTGCATATCTCAAGGTGTTAGGCAGTTTGCGATACAGATTCGATCCGAAGTCCACTCCCGCGGGGTTGGTATCGCAAGGCTAGATAGACCGTGCAGGCAAGTCAATTTTGACTATCTAGTGTACTATCTAGTACAAAGTATAGTCAAAATTAGCACTTAGTCAAAATCGTACATAGACAAAATCTCAAGCACAGATAGTCAAAATCTGTACTATCTGTGCTCTGGGGGTATTCAAGGGAAATAGCATAGTCAAAATCGGGCATAGCAAGGATCTCGCCGTGTGTACACACCTTTAAGGTGCATACACATGGTGAGATTCGGGCTAAGCCCGATTCTCACTATGCGACGGGCTAGGTCGGCATCGCAAGCACATAATGACTGTGCTTGTGATACTGACTATGTACAATTTTGGCTAAGTGTCAATTTTGACTATCTCTTCTATAGAGATAGTCAAAATTGACTTGCCTGCACAGTCTATCTAGGCTTGCGATGCCGACCGCGCATCAAATCGGGATCGCAAGGTGACTTTCACCTTGCGTTCTGCACTAACTTTTCTTACGATTTTGACTATACAGTAAAAATCATAAGAAAATATCTCACCGTGTGTACACACCTTAAGTCTATGTTGCTGGCCAGTAATTCTACCACCTGCTTCCACAGACAGAAATCCTCAAATCATGACCTTTTGGGAAAACTTGAGGGTTGTGGTCGAGAATCACTGCTCTAAACAGTGACCGCTGATGTCATTAAACTTGTGTTGTGATGTCATTAAGCCTTATGATTTTACATACTTGTAGAACTCTTCTGTGACTTGTAATATCCATATAATTTACAGTAAAGAATACATTATCCCAATATGCAAAGTGATGTTTCGGACATCAACATCATTTAGACAGCTTGTATCATCTGCAAAGTAACACAATACAAAGGCTTTCTTATGAAATATTTATTTTTATTTATATCTTTATTTGTTTGGGTACATCCAAAAATATTCAATAAACAGTCACCTAAGTTGGGAAGGAGAGGAAAAGAAATAGGTCATTCATAATGCATTGCTCTAGAATTTGACAGCAGAGCTACGTATCCATTTATGTTACAAACATACTACTTCGTGGAGCAACCAGACACAGGAGATGACACCATGGCTCCACTCCTACAGCTGGACTTCACCAATGGCATCTGACAGCCATTACTGTCCTTCCGGCAGTCTTACATTGCAATAGCTTCTTGGATAGAGATGACCTGTATTTCTTGGAAGAATTTATAACCCAACTGATAGTAAGGTCTATAGTTCAGGGACTTATTGTGCTTCTGTAATACAACCTCAATCACTAATGAAACTACACAAAACTAAAGTGCCCAGCAAGGTATAGGGTCACCACTTGGCTCATGGAGAGGTTTTGAGGTTTGACATAAGCACAGGGGAAGGTCTACCTTCAGATTAAGAGAATCAACAGCTTCAGTTTCAAAGTTGATTGCATATACATGAAACATATGTGGTATAAATAAAACTGATAACCGCTTCTTCACTAAAAGTTCCATTGCTGGACCATCTCAAGCAACAACAGAAACAATCATCTACAATGTACAACTTTTTTGCATTTGGCAAAATATGTATACATATATTTGAATCTCTGAGACACTGAATTATGAGTAAGACTGAGTTAATCAACCACGTTGTCAGTCCCGTCATACTATAAAGGTGCACCACTTTGGCAGTTACCTTGAACAATTAGGTTCAGGATGTTGCCTTATTCTTTTCAAGTAAATGATAATGAGACCTGTTTGTACTCAAGGGTTATGGAAAACAAAGAGCGAATGTCTCCTTATGCCAATGTCAGACAAACCCTTTTTTAATCTTGTTCCATTATAGGATTTGTACAGGTCTTAAAAAGCCTCCTGAATTGTTATAGCAGCCATGTCTCACCTATAGTATGCCAGTTACTTACATACAGTGTAGAGTTTCCCAGACTCCACCATTACAGTGCAGGTGTTAAGGATATCCATATTTGAGTCCAGATGGTTAAATCAAATTGATTGTGGTACTCATAAAGTCACCTGTGCTCAAGCATGGTTATCCTTAAAACCTGGACTGCAATGGTGGAGTTTGGGAAACTGACAGTGTATAATCAGTCATCCTACGTTTTGGACCAATAGTTAGGACAATACAATTAAGCAATTAAATGAAGACATCATAGCCTATCAATTCATTAAGAACCAAATATATCACTTACTGTATACCACTTCAAGATAGAAGCCAGGTCTTCGACCCTATTTTTCCCAGGTTTTTGAACAGCTCCTACACCCCTTTCACACTGTAGCTTGGATCCGGGCTATTCCCAGCAACCCCTTTCATACTGAACCCGTGTCTCCCTGTATGTCACTGTAGACACTCCCTTGAGCCAGGCCTCCAGATACACAGCCAATCAGCAGCTTTGCAAGGTAACCTGGCTTGCACCTATCATACTGCAGGCAACCTGGGTCGGATCTAGTAATAACCCTGGTGGCGACCAGGGTCGAGGTCCTGGCAATTTGGATCAGAGTAGACCCTTTCACCCAGGTTGACCTGAAAATGTCTGTCTGAAAGTCACTGGTTTCAAGTGAATTGATCTGCTCTTTTCTTATGAATAATACTGTAGCCCACATTATGAGTGCTTTGCCGTGTGTATATAACAGCTGTACATTAGTATACTGCATAGCTTATTCTCAGCATTCATGTGGGATGTTTCTGGAGTTACCAACGGTCTCTAATTTTCAGGGATGATCAGTCTGAGGTTTTAAAAATTTGTTCCTAGAAATGTGCCTGTTTCATTATTGATCAACTGCACAATCTTATTTTCCTTCATGTTAGATGTACTTGTTCATTATAAGGGAACCACTTGAAATGTGGACATCACCCACGTGCCCATTTCAGTTACAAAGTACTGAAACCTGTTGGTTACCTGCCAGTCACTCCCAGCGCACCACTCTGATTACATGCTGGGACTTGCAAACCTCTACAGCATCTGAGAAAGGTCACAAGCAAAGGAAACTTACCGAGACTTAGTACTCTGTTCAAAGCTTATTTCATGGGAGTGGGGACAGGAATTAGTAATTAGCAGAGGTCTTCCCGTGTAGTAGAGTTTGTTATTCTGCCTTACTGTCATTGTAGTTATACTGAGCTCCCTACTCCAGTTTAAGAGAACCGATTACTCCCTGAATAACATATGGACACAGCCAAGTAATGCCTGCATAATTAACATGTTTCAATATCATTCTTACCATATATTCTTATTATCTATTTCTATTCATTTCAAATGCAAATAAGGGCTCTACTGTTGCACTCAGTGGCCATGACATGCTGGGGGATCTTAGGGCCTAATTCAGACCCGATCGCTGCTACTGCGCATGCGTATGCACCGCAATGCGCCGGTACATCAGGCGACTGCACCGGGTATCGGTGCATACCGACGGGATGAGCGTAAAAACGATCGCACGTCCAATCGCAAGGTGACTGACAGGAAGAGGCCATTTGTGGGTGGCAACTGACCGTTTCCAGGGAGTGTCCGGAGAAACGCAAGAGGGACCCGGCGTTTGAAGGTAGGGTTTCTGACGTCAGCTCTGGCCCCGATCATCGCACTGGAAGAGTAAGTCCTGAGCTGTGCAGAGACTGCACAAACTTCTGTTTGTGCAGCTCTCTGCAGATGTGATTGCACCTCTGCACAGCGATTACACCCTCCCCCTGTAGGCGGCGACTACCTGATCACAGGGATGCAAAAAACGCACCCTAGCGATCAGGCCCTTAGTGTTATTAAGTCACCCGAAATAGTGCACAAATCACATCGATGTACTGGCTCTGCAGCAAAGTACCCATGGAAACTATTTTCATTTGCTGAGAACTACGCTCGAATTATCAGTACATTTCATTTCATCACTGAGACAGGGACTCTCAACAAATTGTCCTTCTTTCAGACACCTGTGTTAGACAAGAGGCTTCATTACAGCATCTGACTTTCCTATGACAATGGCTGGATATGGGAAACTCTCATTTAAGCAAATTTTCTGGCTATGGTATAACAGAACATGTGTAATACATTATAACCTCTCCTACAGTTAATACAACAATTTTACTTTTTGTGAATTTGCCACCAAAAGTATCATAGTACAAAGTGCTAATCAATAGCCTTGGATTTCAACATTCTACAGTCTTATATTTCACCCACTTAGACATGTTGAAAGCTCTGCATTTCCCTAGTGCATGGAGTACTCATTAGTCAGCATTTTATATTGCACACATCGATGGTCCCGTAGCCCCAAGGGTATACCGCAAAATGACAGCACCCATAAATATCCAGCTGTACTCATTAAAATATATTGTAAGTCCTATGCCACATCTGCCACTAGCTGTATGACAGTATTAGGTACCACAAAAGTGTGTCTTGTGTTATGAAATCTTAACACCTGGTCTCTGAATGCAGCTAACTAATGCCCAGTGTAGTAGCAGAAATCACGCTGCCAAAAATCACCCAGTTCTGCAAATACATACAATTCTGGAAATATATACCGTAGAGCTTCTTATCATCATTCCATTTTCTGAGCTAAGCTGTACACGATTAGCTAGACTTAGGACGGTATCCAACTACCTGCGGTCATAGGGCCTAATTCAGAGTTGATCGCAGCAGCAAATTTGTTAGCAGTTGGGAAAAACCATGTGCACTGCAGGAGGGAGAGGGGGAGGGGAGGCAGATGTAACATGTGCAGAGAGAGTTAGATTTGGGTGGGGTGTGTTCAAACTGAAATCTAAATTGCAGTGTAAAAATAAAGCAGCCAGTATTTACCCTGCACAGAAACAAAATAACCCACCCAAATCTCACTCTCTCTGCAAATGTTATACCTGCCACACCTGCAGTGCACATGGGGGGTAATTCCAAGTTGATCGCAGCAGGAATTTTGTTAGCAGTTGGGCAAAACCATGTGCACTGCAGGGGAGGCAGATATAACATGTGCAGAGAGAGTTAGATTTGGGTGTGGTGTGTTCAATCTGCAATCTAATTTGCAGTGTAAAAATAAAGCAGCCAGTATTTACCCTGCACAGAAACAAAATAACCCACCCAAATCTAACTCTTTCTGCACGTTATATCTGCCTCCCCTGCAGTGCACATGGTTTTGCCCAACTGCTAACAAAATTCCTGCTGCGATCAACTTGGAATTACCCCCATGGTTTTGCCCAACTGCTAACAAAAGTTGCTGCTGCGATCAACTCTGAATTACCCCCACTGACCGTGGGTAACTGCTTCGCCAGGGGCTATCCAATTAGACCAGATAAGCCGGCACATATATATATTTTTTTAAGGAGGATCTAATTGGATACCCTGTAAAAACAAATCTTGGAGAAACATCGGGGAAAATCGCTAAAAAATCCAGTGTTTTGCTCGCGATGTTTCATTGTGGGTAATTGGATACTGCCCATAAACTTGCTTGTTTAAACATGACCCCAGAGACTTGTATTGTTCATCAAAGCTTTTATATCATCTAGGCTGAATTGTCTGTTTTCAGGAAAATTGAATTCGACATGGATACAAGTTTATCCAATACTGACATCTGGGTTGTGTCATGGCCAGTAACAATGTAAAGAAACAACCATAGGAGAAGGATTTTAATGGAAAGCACAATAGAAAAGCACAAAGAGGAAGCAATGTATTTAGTGAAAGCTATAGGAAGACATGAACAAACCAATGAATGAAAGTCAGCCAAACGGGGTCAATCCATCTTTCTACAAAGAGATGATAACCACTTATGCTAAAGCAGAAATTATATGAGGACTGAGAGTAAGCTGGTAATGTACAGCCAATGCAGGACCTCCAGTAATATACAACCTAAGCACCTAAACCACAGAGCTGTTAGTTGTTGTTTTTTTTAAAGCTTGGTAAATTCTGGATTCATGGCATATGCCTGAGCCTCAGTCATAGGCAGATTTACAGGGAGGCAATCAGGGCGATCACCCCCCATAACACACAGTGCCAGCCCCACCGACTTAGCTGCTCCTGCAGTCAGCAAAGGTCATGGGAGCTGCCACTTACTCAATGCTGCAGCTCCGGGCAGGGTGGTAACCTCAGTTAGGTACCAAGGTCTGCTCATAGATTTCTAATGACAGAGAATGCCTCTTTTGTATGAAATTGCCCATCTTTCCATGTTGATCAATATATGTATATATATATTTATATATAGAGTATCTGTATAAAAATATGAATGCACTGGCTCCATAATCTCTCATACTTTTAGAATTCTGATTCATGTATTTTTGTATGGTAAAATATGTCTTAATATAAAATGTCTCTGTACATTATGGCAGTATGGATGGTGTAATGGTTAGCATTACTGCCTCACAACACTGAGGTCATGGGTTTGATTCCCACCATGGCCCTAACTGTGTGGAGTTTGTATATTCTCCCATGCTTGCGTGGGTTTCTTTCTACTCTACAAGAATATACTGGTAGGTCAATTGACTCCTGACAATTTAACCCAAGTGCGTGTGTGTACATACTTTTAGGGCAGACTAAATTGGCCAAGTGGTTCTTAGCTGCCGTCAAATTCTGTTTCTATCAGCTTGTGTGAGTACACGTCTGTGAAAGCATTAAAACTCTATTTTTAGGACAAATAAACAAAAAAAGGGTCATCTTTGGGTATTTCCTATGGGGATGCGGTCAAGATGCCGCCGGCCGGAATCCCGGCGGTCGAAATACCGACGCCGGAATCCCGACCGCCACAATCCCGACATATTCTCCCTCCGTGGGTGTCCACGACACCCATAGAGGGAGAATATAATAGTGCGCCGAGCGTAGCGAGCCCGCAAGGGGCTGCATTCCGCTCGCCACCCCTGTCGGGATTGTGGCGGTCGGGATTCCGGCGTCAGTATTTCGACCGCCGGCGGCATTTAGTACTGATCCCTTCCTATGTTGAGTGATATTGTTATACACGGCAACTATGTGGTTTGGGGACCATGGGATGTAGTTAAAATGCTGCAGGACGGGATTCCGGTGGTCGAAATACAGACGCCGGAAATCGAACGGTGGCATTATGCTGGCATCACAATCCAGTCAAAGCTTGGGATCCCGGCATAAAAATACAGACTTGCGTCCTGCTGCGGGGGTGGGAGGTTAGGTCTAAGCATTAGAATGGGGGTTTAGGGTTAGGGTGCGGGGTCAAAAAGGGGATGGTTAGGTATCGGGGGGGGGGGGGGGGTTGGGGGTGGGGGTGGAACCAAGCAGGGAGGGTTAGATTTACTCTCTGGGGGGCTGTCGGGATTTTGATGGACAGGATGTCGCTGTCTGTAGCCAATCACTTTGCCATTATGGAAGTGGGTTATACAGTTCCTCTGCAAGCATTTCTATATGTAATACAAACAGCCTCCATTCTGCATTCACCATTTGCATGATGTTAAAGTAGGCAATTTAAGGACTGTTATGTGCATTTTAATTATGTGTCTCTTATCATCCATGGGGGACACTGGGGAATCCGTGGGTACAGAGTGGAGAAGGGCAGTCTGGACACCAAAAAGATAAAGTTCATTCCCAGCAGCACAGGCCCCCTCTCCCCTATACCGCACCGCTCAGACAGATAACCAAATCTAGTAGGCTGCCTCATGGAGTGGACACGTTTTTTTTTTTGGGGGGGGGCTGCTAGCTGCAGCCTTTATTAGATGGCTGCAGTGCTGGCAGTGATGACCCGACTATCTTCTCCTCCCCACTAGATCACAAGGGGAAAAGGCTGTAACAGGGAGGCGCACTAAAGAGAGAGACACATTCCCTGAGGTCAGCCAGACAGGGGAAAGCAAGCTTGTCCCATTAGCTACTCCCCCACCCCTTGGCGTGTCCATTGGTCCAGGCCACCCGCCACAGGGATGCTCCTCCTCCTCCCCTCTGCAGACACCGGGCAGCCATTTACTCTGCCTGTCTTGCTATCCAGAGAGAGAGACTTTGGCTCCTGCTTCCCCTAAATCATACACCTGCTGTCAGGTGTTGTACCAGGCTCCTTTCTCCCCAGTTTGGGTTATTATTGAGTACCTTTTGCCCATTATATGCTGAATTTCTGCATTGAATGTTTTTCTATGTGACTATTTGTATAGTGTTATTATATCTGCTATTTTCTGGTAGCTTCTCTATATCTGTTTCTTGTAACACTATCTGTTTTCTTAACTGTTCTAACCTCTGTTGGTGGTTAGTGATTATTGTGTACACTTATCTGTTTATAAGATGCATTTAACAGTTATATACTGCAAGGTACCATTTATTATTTTAGGTTGTCCTCCAAACATTCAGTGTTTTTTTCCTTGTTAAGAACGCTAGTTGTCAATATATCAAAGTGGTTGATGTCTTCCAAAGTTTCGAGGGAGAGGGTCGCTGCTGTGGTGTTCACAGTTTATTTCAGCTCCAGCCCAAGATCACAATGGTTTGTGTGATGCTTGCTTTGCAGGGGCACAGTGTGACATTAGTTCAGCCATAAGACCCCTACAGGAACCGGCGTGGGCAACCACTCTGTCACAGGCCATATTACAGTTGTACACCCAACTGCAGGCCTCACGGCTTGCTCCAACTTTGCCTAAATCTACTGTAGGGGCTCATGCTACGCCGGCTCTTTCTCTCCCTGGAGTTTCACAGGTGCCCTTACTGGAAACGGCATGGGTTCAGGGTTTGTCTCAGTCAGTCCAGGGACTAGTACAGGTATCAAACTCTCTTCAACATATGTTGGACCGCCTGTGTAAGTGGAAGTTGTCCAAGCGAGACCCTTCTGTTCCTCTCCTTTCAGGTTATGACTCAGAGTCAGAAGACTCCTCCTGTGTGGAAGATTGTATATATATGTGATGTCAGATATGGAAACATTTTCCATTCCTAAAGACTCAGTGCAAGGAGGATGTAGATGCTTTAGTCAAGGAGGTCAGGTCTGCTTTATTGATTGAGGATGATAACTCCATGCCCACAGCTGAAGTACCACTTTTTAAACAAAGGATCTCCAGAGACGTGGACACATCCCAGCAAACATTTCCTGGTATCCAAACACATTTTGAACTTTTACCCTCTCCCATCTGTGGATAAGGCTAAATATGACTTTCCACCTCTGGTCAACACCCACATTGCCTGCTTGGTGAAATCTAACACTCTTCCTATTCCCAATCTGGCATCTCTTAAGTATCCAACAGATAGGAAAATGGAAAAAAAATGTAAATCCATTTTTTCGAATGCAGGTGCGGTGCCCTGTCCAGCTCTAATTTCTGCTTGGTTGGTTAAAGCCTTGAGGCATTGGGCAGACTCTCTTGAGGAGTACCCACTGATCTGAATTGCTATCCAGGGTGGAGCGCATACATGAAGCCAGTGTTTCTTTGAGGGAAGCAGCTATAGACTCTGGCCTTCTGTCCTCCAAGGTCTTCGCTTCTGAAGTAGCACCAAAAGGTGTGCTCTGGCTGCGTACGTGGCAGTCAGTTTCGGACTCCAAGAAGGCTCTGGAGGCTTAATTTTCTCGGGTGATATTTTGTTTGGTCCCGAACTAGATAAGATAGTGGCTACCATAGTTGATTCCAAGACAGCTTTCCTTCTGTCAGTGGCACCTAGATCTAAGGGCTTTTCTTTTGTTTAATTTGTCTACAATGCAAAGCTAAGGTACAGTCATACTCACGGTCACAGGGCTCTTTCTCTAAAGGTTCCAAGTCCAAGGGCTGTCTGTCCTGGTCAACCTGTCATCCAGCTGCCAAGCCAAGACAAGACAAACCAGCGGCATCCTGGAACCATCCAGTGTGGGAATCCGACTTCTAATATTTTCCAAGCCCTGGCTGGTGACAACTTCATACGCTTGAGTAAGGGGCGTCGTTTATGAGGGTTACACTCTCACCTTCAAGAATTGACCTCCATGCCAATTCTTTTCTACAGGTCTTCCGTCAAAATCTGTAAAAACAGTGGCTTTGAGGAACTCCATCCGATCTCTGTTGGCCTCCCATATCATTGTCCCAGTCCTCATCTTCAAAGGGGAACAGGTTTTTATCAACCTGTTTCTCATTTAGAGGCCAAATGGCTGCTGCCACCTTTGCTTAACTGTGGACCTCCTTAAGTCTCACAGATGGCTGATCAATTGGAAAAAATCCATGATCTCTCCATCTCAGGAGATGCTTCACTTGGAAGCCGTGCCAGGCTCCAGAGTTTAGAGGGTGTTTCTTTCCAGAGACAAGCTGACTACCTTACAAAACAAGGTTTGGACCTTAGTTCATCATCACAAGGGTTTATATCCACACCTGCATGCAGATATTGGGTCTCCACCTTCGATATCGTGGAATACCCCCCAGTTTCACTCCAGACATCTACAGTTGGAGCTTCTGTCTCTGTGAAACCACTCCCATCTTCACCTTCAATCTCAAGCGATCATCTTGACTCGGGAGGTGTACTACTCCTTGATGTGGTAACTCCACCTCTCCCACTTGGAAGAGGTCCACATCTTCTGATACAGGATTGGGTTCTACTCACCACTAATGCTAGTCTTCGGGGCAGTAACGGGCCACCACACCTTTTAAGGTTGATGGATGCCCAGGAGGCGTTACTCGCACGCAACATGTTAGAGCTTCTGGCAGTGTACAAAGCCCCGTGCCAGGCCAAGTTCCTTCTCTAACACAAACCAGTTAAGATTCAGGTCTCTGCGCTCTCAGTTATTTTTCAGAAAAATATTTTCTTGTTACCGGATGTCCAGACCTTTTTACAGTGTGTGCTTAACCTTCAACTACCATTTGTACCTCTTGTGGCCCCATGAGTCCTAGTCTTAGTGTTGAAAGCACTTCAGGTTTCCCCTTTTTAACCTTTGGACATTTGTCCAGTTTCCACATTAATCAGGAAATTGTGGTACCTTCCTTTTCAGTCTGTATCTTCCCCGGTGTTCGCCTCCCTGGACGTGGTTCAGGTCCTCCATATTTACTTAGATAGCACATGGGAAATCTGCAAATCTGACTAAATTTTTGTCCTCTATGACTTCCACAAATGTGGCTGGCCGGCCCCCAGGCTTCGCTTTACTCTCCACCTAGCTTTTGGCAGACCAACCCGGTATTGGTGTGTGCTCAGTCCACTAGGATGGTGAGGACTACATGGGTGGCTCGGTGTGGTGCCTCTGTGAAACAGCTTTGGGCAGTGGCCACATGGTCTTCTGTCCACACTTTTCTCAAGGTCTATTGCTGCGATACCTTTGCCTCCTCGGATGCTCGGTTTGGGCGTAGAGTATTACGTTCATGTGAATGCCCTCCCTAAACTGTACTGCTTTGGGATGACTAATTCAGCAAACAGGCTGTTTCATGTTATGTGATTTCATTGTATTTTCTGAACTCATTTTGTGAGAAATAATAATAATAATAATTTTATTTATATAGCGCTCTTTCTCCAATAGGACCCAAGGCGCTTAACAGATACATAGCATAATATAGTACAGAAAATAATGAAGTACATTTTCATAAAATACAGAAGCATGAAGATACTAAAAAGGACATTATGGAAATGCTTGAGTAAACAGAAAAGTCATGAGTCTACTTTTGAAGGATTCTATAGTTGGGGCCTCTCGCACTGTGCGGGGAAGTGAGTTCCATAGAGTCGGAGCCGCATGACTAAAAGCTCGACCCCCAGATGAATTACGGTAGATTCTAGGTACTGCTAAAAGTCCTTCATCTACAGATCGCAGTAATCGAGTGGGGCAGTATGGGGTCAGAAGCTGTTTCAGGTACCTTGGGCCTTGGTCATGTAATGCTTTGAAACTCAGTAAGCCAATCTTGAAGATGATTCGCCATCGTACAGGCAGCCAGTGAAGGGAGTAGAGGATGGGTGTTATGTGGCTAGAACGGGGCTGGTTGGTTAATAGCCTGGCAGCTGTGTTTTGCACTAGCTGTAAGCGCTGCAATTCTTTTGCTGGTAGACCAAGGTAGAGTGCATTACAGTAGTCTAAACGAGATGATACAAATGCATGTATGACTTTTGGCATATCATCTGAGGGAATTAAGTGCTTGATTCTGGCTATGTTCCTCAGGTGAAAGAATGAGGATTTGATGGTGGCTGATATCTGATGTTTAAGTGTCAAGCCACCATCCAGGACAACGCCAAGATTCCGCACACGATCACTGGTCTGTAATTCTGAATCCCCGAGTGTAAGTCCAGTTGGTTGGCTATGCTGCAGTCTAGTCCTTTGATGTTGCGGTCGTATCATAAGGACCTCTGTTTTATCCGGGTTCAGTCGCAGCCAACTGGCGCTCATCCACTCCTGTAGTTCAGCTAGACAGCCATTTAGGGTTGCTATTGGGTTATCAGTGCCCGTAGCAAAGGACAAGTACAGTTGTGTATCATCTGCATAGCAGTGGTAGACCAGGCCATGGCGCCTGATTATTTCGCCCAATGGGAGCATGTATACTGCAAAAAGCATGGGGGATAGTATAGAACCTTGTGGGACACCACATGGCAATGGCACTGGTGGTGATGAGTATAATCCAGATGATACTCTCTGTGACCTGCCTGTGAGAAATGATTTGAACCAGCTTAGGACTGTGCCATCCAGACCACAGAAATGTATCAGTCGCTCAATCAGAAGCCCATGGTCCACGGTATCAAATGCTGCCGAGAGATCCAGAAGGATTAATATTGAACAGTCACCTCTGTCTTTTGCCATCAGAAGATCATTTAACACACACACCAGGGCTGTTTCAGTGCTATGTCTTCTCCTGAATCCTGATTGAAATGGATCATAAATATCATGGGTTGTCAGGCGGGTTTCCAGTTGATTTGCAACGACTTTCTCAATAACCTTTCCTAGGAAAGGAAGGTTTGATACCGGTCTGTAGTTGGTCATGCAGTCGGGATCTAAATTAGGTTTTTTAAGAAGCGGTCTAACAATTGCTTCCTTTAGGGGTCCAGGAAAAATGCCTGTCTGCAAAGAGCATTGAACAATTTTTGTAAAGACAGGACCAATTATATCCATACAACCTATTAGAAGCTTGGTTGAGGCTGGGTCCAGATCACAGGTGGTGGGACGCAAAATCCGAGCAATTTCAGTAGTGTCCTTTACATCCACTGGATCAAAGCTGGTCCATGAAGGCAGGTAGCTTATATTGGCAGGCTTTGTAGTTTGGCACTCCTTTGATGGTACTGTGGAGATTCCAGCCCGGATGGTGGATATTTTATCTGCAAAGAAGTTTGCAAACTCGTTGCATCTTGCCTGGGAGAGGGTCTCATCAGTCTGCAGGCATGCTGGCTTGCAAAGCATCTCCACTGTGCGGAAAAGTTGAGCTGGCCTATTGTTTGCTGCTGTGATCTCATTTGATAGGAACTGTGCTTTCTTACGAGTGATTGTCGATTGATATTCTACGTTATGCTTTATTAGTTTTATTTTGTCATCCACTAGGTTAGTCTTCCTCCATCGTCTTTCCAGTCTACGCCCCCTTTTCTTGAGCTCACTAACACTGTTGTCGAACCATGGAGCTTGACGTTGTGGTTTACGAGGTCTTATGCGCACAGGGGCAATAATATCAATTGCAGCCATAACATCCCTATTATAATAACGGACTAGGGAACAGGGATCTTCACAGGCACCTAGTATAGCAGAGAGATCCAGATTTGCTGCAAGAGCAAGAGAAATACTATGATATAATTATATTTTTATAAGTTCAACAAGTGTAATTTCTCTGACGTCCTAGTGGATGCTGGGGACTCCGAAAGGACCATGGGGAATAGCGGCTCCGCAGGAGACTGGGCACAAAAGTAAAGCTTTAGAACTACCTGGTGTGCACTGGCTCCTCCCCCTATGACCCTCCTCCAAGCCTCAGTTAGATTTTTGTGCCCGAACGAGAAGGGTGCAGTCTAGGTGGCTCTCCTGAGCTGCTTAGAAAAAAGTTTAGTTTTAGGTTTTTTATTTTCAGTGAGACCTGCTGGCAACAGGCTCACTGCATCGAGGGACTAAGGGGAGAAGAAGCGAACTCACCTGCGTGCAGAGTGGATTGGGCTTCTTAGGCTACTGGACATTAGCTCCAGAGGGACGATCACAGGCCCAGCCATGGATGGGTCCCAGAGCCGCGCCGCCGTCCCCCTTACAGAGCCAGAAGAGCAGAAGAGGTCCGGAAAAATCGGCGGCAGAAGACGTCCTGTCTTCAATAAGGTAGCGCACAGCACCGCAGCTGTGCGCCATTGCTCTCAGCACACTTCACACTCCGGTCACTGAGGGTGCAGGGCGCTGGGTGGGGGCGCCCTGAGACGCAATATAAACACCTTAGGGGGCAAAAAATGCATCACAAATAGCTCCTGGGTTATATGGATGCATTTAACTCATGCCTGTTTTTCCATAAAAAAGCGGGAGAACGGCCGCCGAGAAGGGGGCGGAGCCTATCTCCTCAGCACACTGGCGCCATTTTTCCTCACAGCTCCGTTAGAGGGAAGCTCCCTGACTCTCCCCTGCAGTCCTGCACTACAGAAACAGGGTAAAACAAGAGAGGGGGGGCACTAATTTGGCAGATAAATCTATACAGCAGCTATATAAGGGAAAAACACTTATATAAGGTTATCCCTGTATATATATAGCGCTCTGGTGTGTGCTGGCAAACTCTCCCTCTGTCTCCCCAAAGGGCTAGTGGGGTCCTGTCCTCTATCAGAGCATTCCCTGTGTGTGTGCTGTGTGTCGGTACGTTGTGTCGACATGTATGAGGAGGAAAATGGTATGGAGGCGGAGCAATTGCCTGTATTAGTGATGTCACCCCCTAGGGAGTCGACACCTGACTGGATGGTCTTATGGAAGGAATTACGTGATAGTGTCAGCACTTTACAAAAGACTGTTGACGACATGAGACAGCCGGCAAATCAGTTAATACCTGTACAGGCGTCTCAAACACAGTCAGGGGCTCTAAAGCGCCCGTTACCTCAGGTGGTCGACACAGACCCAGACACGGACACTGACTCCAGTGTCGACGGTGAGGAAACAAACGTATTTTCCAGTAGGGCCACACGTTACATGATCACGGCAATGAAGGAGGTTTTGAACATTTCTGATACTACAAGTACCACAAAAAAGGGTATTATGTGGGGTGTGAAAAAACTACCCGTAGTTTTTCCTGAATCAGATGAATTAAATGAGGTGTGTGATGAAGCGTGGGTTTCCCCCGATAAAAAACTGCTAATTTCTAAAAAATTATTGGCATTATACCCTTTCCCGCCAGAGGTTAGGGCGCGTTGGGAAACACCCCCTAGGGTAGATAAGGCGCTCACACGCTTATAAAAACAAGTGGCGTTACCGTCTCCTGATACGGCCGCCCTCAAGGAACCAGCTGATAGGAAGCTGGAAAATATCCTAAAAAGTATATACACACATACTGGTATTATACTGCGACCAGCAATCGCCTCAGCCTGGATGTGCAGTACTGGGGTGGCTTGGTCGGATTCCCTGACTGAAAATATTGATACCCTGGACAGGGACAATATATTATTGACTATAGAGCATTTAAAGGATGCATTTCTATATATGAGAGATGCACAGAGGGATATTTGCACTCTGGCATCAAGAGTAAGTGCGCTGTCCATTTCTGCCAGAAGAGGGTTATGGACGCGACAGTGGTCAGGTGATGCGGATTCCAAACGGCATATGGAAGTATTGCCGTATAAAGGGGAGGAGTTATTTGGGGGTCGGTCTATCGGACCTGGTGGCCACGGCAACGGCTGGGAAATCCACCTTTTTACCCCAGGTCACCTCTCAGCAGAAAAAGACACCGTCTTTTCAGGCTCAGTCCTTTCGTCCCCATAAGGGCAAGCGGGCAAAAGGCCACTCGTATCTGCCCCGGGGCAGAGGAAGGGGAAAAAGACTGCAGCAGACAGCCTCTTCCCAGGAACAGAAGCCCTCCCCCGCTTCTGCCAAGTCCTCAGCATGACGCTGGGGCCTTACAAGCGGACTCAGGCACGGTGGGGGCCCGTCTCAAGAATTTCAGCGCGCAGTGGGCTCACTCGCAAGTGGACCCCTGGATCCTGCAGGTAGTATCTCAGGGGTACAAATTGGAATTCGAGACGTCTCCCCCTCGCCGGTTCCTGAAGTCTGCTTTACCAACGTCTCCCCCCGACAGGGAGGCGGTATTGGAAGCCATTCACAAGCTGTATTCCCAGCAGGTGATAATCAAGGTACCCCTCCTACAACAGGGAAAGGGGTATTATTCCACGCTGTTTGTGGTACCGAAGCCGGACGGCTCGGTGAGACCTATTTTAAATCTGAAATCCTTGAACACTTACATACAAAGGTTCAAATTCAAGATGGAATCACTCAGAGCAGTGATAGCGAACCTGGAAGAAGGGGACTATATGGTGTCTCTGGACATCAAGGATGCTTACCTCCATGTCCCAATTTGCCCTTCTCACCAAGGGTACCTCAGGTTTGTGGTACAGAACTGTCACTATCAGTTTCAGACGCTGCCGTTTGGATTGTCCACGGCACCCCGGGTCTTTACCAAGGTAATGGCCGAAATGATGATTCTTCTTCGAAGAAAAGGCGTCTTAATTATCCCTTACTTGGACGATCTCCTGATAAGGGCAAGGTCCAGAGAACAGTTAGAGGTCGGAGTAGCACTATCTCAAGTAGTACTACGACAGCACGAATGGATTCTAAATATTCCAAAATCGCAGCTGATTCCGACGACACGTCTGCTGTTCCTAGGGATGATTCTGGACACAGTACAGAAAAAGGTGTTTCTCCCGGAGGAGAAAGCCAGGGAGTTATCCGACCTAGTCAGGAACCTCCTAAAACCAGGCCAAGTGTCAGTGCATCAATGCACAAGGGTCCTGGGAAAAATGGTGGCTTCTTACGAAGCGATTCCATTCAGCAGATTCCACGCAATAACTTTTCAGTGGGATCTGCTGGACAAATGGTCCGGATCGCATCTTCAAATGCATCAGCGGATAACCCTGTCTCCAAGGACAAGGGTGTCTCTCCTGTGGTGGTTGCAGAGTGCTCATCTTCTAGAGGGCCGCAGATTCGGCATTCAGGACTGGGTCCTGGTGACCACGGATGCCAGCCTGAGAGGCTGGGGAGCAGTCACACAGGGAAGAAATTTCCAGGGCTTGTGGTCAAGCATGGAAACGTCACTTCACATAAATATCCTGGAACTAAGGGCCATTTACAATGCCCTAAGTCAGGCAAGGCCTCTGCTTCAGGGTCAGCCGGTGCTGATCCAGTCGGACAACATCACGGCAGTCGCCCACGTAAACAGACAGGGCGGCACAAGAAGCAGGAGGGCAATGACGGAAGTTGCAAGGATTCTTCGCTGGGCGGAAAATCATGTGATAGCACTGTCAGCAGTGTTCATTCCGGGAGTGGACAACTGGGAAGCAGACTTCCTCAGCAGACACGATCTCCACCCGGGGGAGTGGGGACTTCACCCAGAAGTCTTCCACATGATTGTGAACCGTTGGGAAAAACCAAAGGTGGACATGATGGCGTCCCGCCTCAACAAAAAACTGGACAGATATTGCGCCAGGTCAAGGGACCCTCAGGCAATAGCTGTGGACGCTCTGGTAACACCGTGGATGTACCAGTCAGTGTATGTGTTCCCTCCTCTGCCTCTCATACCCAAGGTACTGAGGATCATAAGAAGGAGAGGAGTAAGGACTATACTCGTGGCTCCGGATTGGCCAAGAAGGACTTGGTACCCGGAACTTCAAGAGATGCTCACGGAAGACCCGTGGCCTCTACCTCTAAGAAAGGACCTGCTCCAGCAGGGACCATGTCTGTTCCAAGACTTACCGCGGCTGCGTTTGACGGCATGGCGGTTGAACGCCGGATCCTGAAGGAAAAAGGCATTCCGGATGAAGTCATCCCTACCCTGATCAAAGCCAGGAAGGATGTAACTGTGCAACATTATCACCGTATTTGGCGTAAATATGTTGCGTGGTGTGAGGCCAGGAAGGCCCCTACAGAGGAATTTCAACTGGGTCGTTTCCTGCATTTCCTGCAAACAGGACTGTCTATGGGCCTAAAATTAGGGTCCATTAAGGTTCAAATTTCGGCCCTGTCAATATTCTTCCAAAAAGAACTAGCTTCAGTTCCTGAAGTTCAGACGTTTGTCAAGGAGGTACTGCATATACAGCCTCCTTTTGTGCCTCCAGTGGCACCTTGGGATCTCAATGTAGTTTTGGGGTTCCTGAAATCACATTGGTTTGAACCACTCACCACTGTGGACTTAAAATATCTCACATGGAAAGTGGTAATGCTGTTAGCCCTGGCCTCAGCCAGGCGTGTCTCAGAATTGGCGGCTTTATCCTATAAAAGCCCTTACCTAATTTTTCATACGGACAGGGCAGAATTGAGGACTCGTCCTCAATTTCTCCCTAAGGTGGTTTCAGCATTTCACTTAAACCAGCCTATTGTGGTGCCTGCGGCTACTAGGGACTTGGAGGATTCCAAGTTGCTGGACGTAGTCAGGGCCCTGAAAATATATGTTTCCAGGACGGCTGGAGTCAGAAAATCTGACTCGCTGTTTATCCTGTATGCACCCAACAAGCTGGGTGCTCCTGCTTCTAAGCAGACTATTGCTCGTTGGATTTGTAGTACAATTCAGCTTGCACATTCTGTGGCAGGCCTGCCACAGCCAAAATCTGTAAAAGCCCATTCCACACGGAAAGTGGGCTCATCTTGGGCGGCTGCCCGAGGGGTCTCGGCTTTACAACTTTGCCGAGCAGCTACTTGGTCAGGGGCAAACACGTTTGCTAAATTCTACAAATTTGATACCCTGGCTGAGGAGGACTTGGAGTTCTCTCATTCGGTGCTGCAGAGTCATCCGCACTCTCCCGCCCGTTTGGGAGCTTTGGTATAATCCCCATGGTCCTTTCGGAGTCCCCAGCATCCACTAGGACGTCAGAGAAAATAAGAATTTACTTACTGATAATTCTATTTCTCATAGTCCGTAGTGGATGCTGGGCGCCCATCCCAAGTGCGGATTGTCTGCAATACTTGTACATAGTTATTGTTACAAAAAATCGGGTTATTATTGTTGTGAGCCATCTTTTCAGAGGCTCCTCTGTTATCATGCTGTTAACTGGGTTCAGATCACAAGTTGTACGGTGTGATTGGTGTGGCTGGTATGAGTCTTACCTGGGATTCAAAATCCTTCCTTATTGTGTACGCTCGTCCGGGCACAGTATCCTAACTGAGGCTTGGAGGAGGGTCATAGGGGGAGGAGCCAGTGCACACCAGGTAGTTCTAAAGCTTACTTTTGTGCCCAGTCTCCTGCGGAGCCGCTATTCCCCATGGTCCTTTCGGAGTCCCCAGCATCCACTATGGACTATGAGAAATAGAATTATCGGTAAGTAAATTCTTATTATCTATTTAATTTTACATATTCCCCCGGGGAGGTTTATATATATTTTTTTAATAAATATAATTTATTCATATCTATTGTTTTTTAATATGTATCATTAAGTACTACCTGGGTTTACTTTATATATATTGTCCCACGGTTTCCCCAGTGCCCCCTGTGGATGCTAAGTAAAAAGGGGATATTTGTCCTTACCTTTCTTTTCTCTGAATCCATGGGGGACACTAGGCGCTTACCCCGACAGCCTTCAGGACCATATCCTCTCATCAATAGATTGTGTTCTTGAGGTGCGTGTGCCGGTCTTCCTTATCCTCTTCTCCTTCTCCCTCTACTTGTGCCGGTCTTCCTTATCCTCTTCTCCTTCTCCCTCTACTTGGGCTTGTAAATGTACCTGGCTATCTGGCTGAGGGGGCGGGATATAGCGGAGAGGGAGCCTGTGTCGCTCGGAAAGAACTTTAACTTTTGTGCCCAGGCTCTTCTGCTCCACTCTATACCCATGGTTTCCCCAGTGTCCCTCATGGATTCAAAGAAAAGGATTTAACAGGTAAGGACAAAAATGCCATTTCTAAACTGAAAAATACTATTCTAGACTTTTCATTCATCACGTACTTAAAGGATGTGTCTACTGTCTCTAAAAAAAATAGCTAAGAACTTTCACATGGCCGCAAACATAACATGTCAGGGGAGAGGGAGGATATGCTATTAAACTAAAATTGATACATTCTCTTAATGTTTAGGATATCTGCAGTCCTTTTATAGAGGCAATTTAGTTGTATTTTTGAACTTAGCTCCCATCTAAAGTGCCCCTGAGCTATTCAATAGTTTGGGCATCCAGCCCCGAGATGGCACTTATATCAGATTTTTGCTAACACCATCTTGAGGTGCAAGTAGAAAGCCACGTAAAGTAGGGCGCTTTGGGGTTGATACCGATGCAAGGCGCACCTTAACTGTAGCACACTGGCACTTAGCACAGGAGAAGCTGCTTAACGGGGCTAATCCTGTGCATTAGGCCGCAAGTAAGGGGCCATCGTGGTAATAAATGAAATAGCTCCTGGGCAATAAGCTTGGAAGCTAAATTCTTGACCAACAGTTGAAACTCCGTCTTAGTATGGCATATCATGGTATGTAAATGTTCAAATAGGACATGCAACAAGCACTCACCATGATGTTTGAAAATCAAAAAGGTAGAAAAGACCAGATTATAGAGTAAACAAAGGTGTTCTCACTGTAAACAAGGTACTGTGTTGCAATGACAAGCCATTACTGAAGAATATCATTACAATCCAGCATCATTTAAAAGTAAGTAAATAGTGGGTTCCTTAGAAACAGCATAAATGTCTAATATGTTTTAGCACAGAAGATGAGAACTATAACTGACATTAGGGCAGTGGATGGGACTGCTGCAGACAACATGTAGCACGACAGCTGCAACAGATTTGCTGTTAGGGCATGCTTACACTGTGGCAGGGCATGTTGGGATGTGTAGTACTAAAGCAGCTGGAGTGCCACAGGTTGCCTACCCCTGATCTATGGCATATTATACTGGTATACCCTTTACATGGTACCTACAGTATGTTGAACTAACCCACACATAGTGTACTACAGCTCAGTACAAATATCCATACAGCTGGGGCTGCCTTTATTGAAGCATTTAGCTCACCAGGAATACCATGTTGTCACCAGCTAAAGACACCGACAATACTTTTTTCCCATGGAAAGGTAGAGAGAGGGCATGCATTGGTGGCCTGAATGCAGCCCTTACACCCATGCAGAATAGGTACATCACAATAATACACAACTTCTGCTGCAAATACACTGGCTGCTCACACCAACCTTCTGTACTGAACCCACTGTTTGTTTTTTGCTTCATGAAGACACCTTTGTTATACCCATTACACTCAGAGCAAACAATGTTAGGATGTGTCCTACAACTATGGGAATATGGGAAACAACAGAGTGTGGGCTTTGTGCCTGATCATTTGAAAAGCTTTGATATCCATTTGGAATTGTGCCACAGTCATCTTGGTCATATTCATATTCCTCAGGTCTATGTGACATTACTGCCGTTAGCATCATTACCGCTTGCTCCAAAATAACATTATTGCTATCAATTTTATCACTATCACTCTTATGACAGAACAGTGAGATTCTGGATAACTTTTTCCTAAAAATTGTTTCCTGGCCCGAGTGCAATGGAAGATAAGGGAACAACTCTCTGTGCCACCACCTATAGAAGCAACTATGGCTCTCCATCCTTGTCAGTTGACTTTATGGCTTAGGATAGCTAACTCCAATGTCCAAGATGGTAGATGTACTTTGGGTCATGAGCTAAGCAACAATGATATATAATTTGATTCCCCTAGGGGAGGCAGCGTTGCGATTACAGCTTCATCTTTGTACTGTTCTCTTTGTAGTCCTGAATGGGATGCCAGGCTAATATGGAGCAAACATAATGGGTGCTGGAGAAGGCCGCAGAGCAGAAGGAGCACTCCGGAAAAAAGCTGGTCCCATCAGAGGAGTCTGGAAGAGGGCAGCAGCTGTGGCAGGACGCAAAGTAAGAGGACTCGGAAGAGTGCAGATAGTTGTCGGTGTGAGGGTGTTTGGAAGAAAACGAGCAGCCAAAGTCTTAGTCAGATGCTTATGTAGAGCCAATCTGGTCTGTGAACATATAAAAGTATATCCATATCAAGTGAAGAATAAAGGAGACATGAAAGAATAAAAGGAACGGAGTGGTCTATTCATGAAGCAGTAAAAAGAGTGGAGAAGTGAGCCTGTGGAGAAGTTGCCCATGGCAACCAATCAGCTGCTCCATACAACTGTATAGTATGCAAATTATAAATGTTACTTCAATGCTGATTGGTTGTCATGGGCAACTTCTCCACTGTCTCACTTCTCCACGCTTTTCACTGCTTCATGAATAGACCCCTAAGGAGTTTAGCTATGTTGTCACCCCAGTGCTCACATGTATATGGGTATCTACATGCGAAAGGCAGTCATACGATGGATAATGCTGATATGTTAAAGCATAAAAATATGATCAGCCAGTGCACCAAACAACGTCTGTTTTTACTTCTCAGCAGCCAGGCATTGCTTGCCCATACAGGCAGGCAGCGATAATCTGCCCACTCAAGTTATGGCATGACAAATAAAAAAAAAACAGACCCTATTTTGATGGGCTTTTTTGTTTTTTAATATATTAAAAGGACAGAGGACTTTATTTAATATTAATATTTTACCAACTTGTAAACACGTTTTTGGAGACTTGTGTATTCATTTAAAATTGATTTTGAAATTGTTTGCGTATATTTATGTACAGCGCTGCAAAACACTTGTGGCGCCTTATAAATAAAATGAATTGTGTGAATGTAGATACACTTTGTTCAATGCACAAAGTTACAAAAAATATTGGCTAAAATGACCTTCAGGCTGTGTGTATAAGGTGTATATGTAACATGAATGCATTCTGTGCTTAGATTTAGGTCCCATCCCCATGATATATCATTATGGTATGCAATTATTCCAAAATACGAAAAAACCGATATCCAAAATACCTCTGGTCCCAAGCATTTTGGATAAGGGATACTCAACCTGTATAAGTTTTTATCGAGGGTTTCCTCGATAAAGACCTATAATAGGTTGAAACGCGTCGGAAGCGAGTGTTAAGAGCCCATGCAGTGTCTCCATTTGGTAAGTTTTGTGGTCTCCATCAATTGTGGGCAGTCCCGATTTCGGCCGCCGGCCAGTGTGCCCACATACACAACTTACATTTGGTAAATACTGCACGTTTCTTTGGTTCCTACCGCTGCTGTAAATATCTCTGTCATTAGTGTGATTTTAAACTTTTAAATAAATATTGTGTCTATATCCACCCTGCTGAAGTTTCTTAAGCCTTGCATTGAAGCATATTAAAGAAACCGCTATAGGAGGTGTACCATCCTGTTTATCAGTGAGTATGGTACGCACTATTTGAGAATGGTGGTGGTTTGACAGAAGTTTCACACATGGGCCCTCATTCCGAGTCGTTCGCTCGGTAATTTTCATCGCATCGCAGTGAAATTCCGCTTAGTACGCATGCGCAATAATCGCACTGCGACTGCGCCAAGTAATTTTACCATGAAGATAGTATTTTTACTCACGGCTTTTTCTTCGCTCCGGCGATCGTAGTGTGATTGACAGGAAATGGGTGTTACTGGGCGGAAACACGGCGTTTTAGGGGCGTGTGGATAAAAACGCTACCGTTTCCGGAAAAAACGCAGGAGTGGCCGGAGAAACGGGGGAGTGTCTGGGCGAACGCTGGGTGTGTTTATGACGTCAAACCAGGAACGACAAGCACTGAACTGATTGCAGATACCGAGTAAGTCTGAAGCTACTCTGAAACTGCTAAGTAGTTTGTAATCGCAATATTGCGAATACATCGGTCGCAATTTTAAGAAGCTAAGATACACTCCCAGTAGGCGTAGGCTTAGCGTGAGCAACTCTGCTAAATTCGCCTTGCGAGCGATCAACTCGGAATGAGGGCCATAGACGGCATAATGGTGATTTAAAGATACCTTTATGAGTGGAATTCACATGTATGATGTGTAAGTTGGGTATGCATTGTTTATAAGCGGGATTTGGAGAACCGTGAATTCTTGTTATATATTTTTGGACATACTACACTTGATTTGTTTATATGTTCTTTTACATAATTCAAACAATCGGAGGACTGGACGAGACGTGTGACGCCTTCTAGGACCAATTTCACAGTGATCTGACATCTTTACAGAGACTGTTTTTCGACTTAAGTATAATTATTACCATTTGATTTGGTTTATGATATATATATATATTTTTTTTCCATACATCTTTACATAATACTTTATGGTGAACACAGTGAGTGCACGATGATTGGATAATTGTTCTTTGAGATAACCAGGGCGAGTTCATAGTATCTAAGGTTAAAAAAAGACAATTTGTCCATCGAGTTCTAAGAACTGCCCGGTCACGGTGAAAAATCAGAAAGGGTGGACGACAGGACAAAGCGCCTAAGTCAGACACCCTCCTAGCAGAGGCAATAGCCAACAGAAAAATGACCTTAAGCGTAAGATATTTAAGGTCCACAGACTCAAGAGGTTCAAACGGAGACTCTTGAAGGGCATTAAGAACAACAGACAGATCCCATGGAGCCACAGGAAGGACATAGGGAGGCTGAATCCATAGTACCCCCTGAGTGAACGTATGAACGTCAGGAATAGATACAATTTTTAGCTGAAACCACACCGACAAGGCAGAAATGTGAACCTTGAGGGAGGCCAGGCGAAGTCCTAAATCCAGGCCTTGTTTCAAAAAAGCCAAAAGTCTGGAAGTACTAAACTTGTATGCATCATAATTCTTAGCAGCACACCAGGTGAAGTAAGAATTCCAGCTCCTATAATAAATCCGTGCAGAAGCCGGTTTGCGGGCCTTCAAGATAGTTTGAATAACCACCTCAGAAAATCCTTTGGCCCTCAGGAGTGAAGCTTCAAGAGCCACACTGTCAAAGCCAGTCTTGCCAGGTCCTGGTAAACACAAGGGCCCTGAACGAGGAGGTCTGGGCGTTGAGGAAGTAAAAGAGGATGCTCGATCGAGAGACCCTGCATGTCGGAGAACCAATGCCGTCTGGGCCACGCTGTAGCGACTAGAAGCAGTATTCCTCCTTCTTGCTTGAACTTCCATAGTACCCTGGGCAGGAGTGACACTGGAGGGAACACGTATGGCAGCCGAAAGTTTCATGGAATTGCCAGTGCGTCCACGAACGCTGCTTGAGGATCCCTTGTTCTTGGTCCTGAAGACCGGATCCTTATGATTGTGTCGAGACGCCATCAGGTCTACATCTGGTAGACCCCACTTGTCCACATGGAGTTGGAAGACCTCCGGATGAAGACTCCACTCCCCAGCGTGTATGTCCTGACGACTGAGGAAGTCCACTTCCCAGTTGAGGACCCCTGGAATGAACACTGCCGATATTGCTGGCAGATGGCGTTCCGCCCATCGAAGAATTTTTGACACTTCCATCATTGTCATGCGGCTTCGAGTGCCGCCTTGATGATTTATGTACGCCACAGTGGTGGCGTTGTCTGACTGTACTTGAACAGGCCTGTTCTGTACATAAGGCAGGGCCAGTGTCAATGCATTGAACACTGCCCGCAATTCCAGAATGTTTATCGGGAGGAGAGATACCTCCCTGGTCCACTGACCCTGGAGAGAGTTGCTCTAACACCGTGCCCCAACCCCGCAGACTGGACTCAGTTGGAGATCCAGAAGGGATGACCCTTGCTCAATTGTTGGCCCTGTAGCCACCAACTCAGTGACAGACGAACCTCCGGAGTCAAGGAAACCATTTCAGACCTGATCCGGTGAGGCAGGCCGTCCTACTTGGAAAGGATTAACCTCTGCAGAGGGTGGGAATTAAATTGAGCATACTCTACCATGTCGAAAGCTGACACCATGAGGCCTAGTACTTGCATTGCCGAGTGCATCGACACTCTTTGGCGAGAGGAAATATCGTATTCTGTCCTGAAGTGTCAGGACCTTCTCTGGAGACAAGAACAAATGTTGGTTGTGTGTGTCCAGTAATGCCCCCAAGTGTACCATGCTCTGAGCAGGGACCAGTGAGGATTTCTTCCAGTTGATGAGCCACACATGGACTTGCAGGAATGGGACCATCACTTCCAGATGACGGAGGAGAACCTCTGGGGAGTTCGCCAGGATCAACAAGTCATCCAGATACGGCAGGATCCTGATAACCTGACGGTGGAGAATGGCCGTCATGACCGCCATGACCTTGGTGAAAATCCGAGAAGCCGTGGTCAGTCCGAAAGGCAAGGCTTGGAATTGATAATGAAGGTTGCCAATGGCAAACTGAAGATATTGCGGATGCGACATGGCAATAGGTATGTGTAGGTAAGCATCCTGTATATCCAGGGATACCATATAGTCCTTAAGTTCCATAGCCAGTACAATAGAGCGCAGAGTTTCCATACGAAATTTGGACACCCTCACAAATTTGTTCAAAGATTTAAGGTTGAGTATAGGTCGGGAGGATCCATTCGGCTTCGGAACTAGAACCAGCGTCGAATAGTATCCCCTGCATCTCTGAGACAGAGGCACCGGCACTATCACTCCTGTATCCAGGAGGGATTGGACATCCAAATGTAGAGTTTGTGCTTTTAACAGATCCGAAGGGATAACCGTTGAGGAAAACTGGCGAGGGGGATGTCTCTTGAAAGAGATCGCGTACCCGTGAGAGACCACTTCCTGCACCCAGGCGTTCGAAGTGGTCTTTAACCATACCTGGGCGAACTGCAGAAGTCGGCCTCCCACCCTGGGGTCCCCCAGGAGGAGGCCCGCCCCGTCATGCAGCAGGCTTGTCCAGTTTGGAAGCAGGCTGATGGGCGGCCCAAGAACGTTTAGGTTTGGGCTTAGAAGACTTGGAAGTGCGAGCCTGTCTCGGGTACGCCTGACCCTTTGCTTTACCTGGAGGTCGAAACTTGGGAGAAACGCAGTCTTGGCCGACGCCAAGTCGGTCACAATTTTGTTCAGATCATCTCCAAACAGTATATCTCCCTTAAAATAAGAATTTACTCACCGGTAATTCTATTTCTCGTAGTCCGTAGTGGATGCTGGGGACTCCGTAAGGACCATGGGGAATAGACGGGCTCCGCAGGAGACTGGGCACACTATAAGAAAGATTTGGTACTACCTGGTGTGCACTGGCTCCTCCCTCTATGCCCCTCCTCCAGACCTCAGTTAGGATACTGTGCCCGGAAGAGCTGACACAATAAGGAAGGATTTTGAATCCCGGGTAAGACTCATACCAGCCACACCAATCACACCGTATAACTCGTGATATTAAACCCAGTTAACAGTATGAAATATAACTGAGCCTCTCAACAGATGGCTCAACAATAACCCTTTAGTTAGGCAATAACTATATACAAGTATTGCAGACAATCCGCACTTGGGATGGGCGCCCAGCATCCACTACGGACTACGAGAAATAGAATTACCGGTGAGTAAATTCTTATTTTCTCTGACGTCCTAGTGGATGCTGGGGACTCCGTAAGGACCATGGGGATTATACCAAAGCTCCCAAACGGGCGGGAGAGTGCGGATGACTCTGCAGCACCGAATGAGAGAACTCAAGGTCCTCCTCAGCCAGGGTATCAAATTTGTAGAATTTAGCAAACGTGTTTGCCCCTGACCAAGTTGCAGCTCGGCAAAGTTGTAAAGCCGAGACCCCTCGGGCAGCCGCCCAAGATGAGCCCACCTTCCACGTGGAATGGGCTTTCACTGATTTAGGATGCGGCAATCCAGCCGCAGAATGCGCCAGCTGAATTTTGCTACAAATCCAGCGAGCAATAGTCTGCTTAGAAGCAGGAGCACCTATTTTGTTGGGTGCATACAGGATAGAAAGCGAGTCAGTTTTCCTGACTCCACCCATCCTGGAAACATAAATTTTCAAGGCCCTGACTACGTCCAGTAACTTGGAATCCTCCAAGTCCCTAGTAGCCGCAGGCACCACAATAGGTTGGTTCAAGTGAAAAGCTGATACCACCTTAGGGAGAAACTGGGGACGAGTCCTCAATTCTGCCCTATCCATATGGAAAATCAGATAAGGGCTTTTACATGACAAAGCCGCCAATTCTGACACACGCCTGGCCGAAGCCAAGGCCAATAACATGACCACTTTCCACGTGAGATATTTCAGATCCACGGTTTGAAGTGGTTCAAACCAATGTGATTTTAGGAAATTCAACACCACATTGAGATCCCAAGGTGCCACAGGAGGCACAAAAGGGGGCTGAATATGAAGCACTCCCTTTACAAAAGTCTGAACTTCAGGCAGTGAAGCCAGTTCTTTCTGGAAGAAAATCGACAGAGCCGAAATCTGGACCTTAATGGAACCCAATTTTAGGCCCATAGTCACTCCTGACTGTAGGAAGTGCAGAAAACGACCCAGCTGAAATTCCTCTGTAGGGGCCTTCCTGGCCTCACACCACGCAACATATTTTCGCCAAATGCGGTGATAATGGTTTGCGGTTACTTTTTTCCTGGCTTTTATCAGCGTAGGAATGACTTCCTCCGGAATGCCCTTTTCCTTTAGGATCCGGAATTCAACCGCCATGCCGTCAAACGCAGCCGCGGTAAGTCTTGGAACAGACGGGGCCCCTGCTGTAGCAGATCCTGTCTGAGCGGTAGAGGCCATGGGTCCTCTGATAACATTTCTTGAAGTTCCGGGTACCAAGCTCTTCTTGGCCAATCCGGAACCACGAGTATCGTTCTTACTCCTCGCCTTCTTATTATTCTCAGTACCTTTGGTCTGAGAGGCAGAGGAGTGAACACATAAACCGACTGGTACACCCACGGTGTCACTAGAGTGTCCACAGCTATCGCCTGAGGGTCCCTTGACCTGGCGTAATATCTCTTTAGCTTTTTTGAGGCGGGACGCCATCATGTCCACCTGTGGCCTTTCCCAACGGTTTACCAACAGTAGGAAGACTTCTGGATGAAGTCCACATTCTCCCGGGTGTAGGTCGTGTCTGCTGAGGAAGTCTGCTTCCCAGTTGTCCACTCCCGGAATGAACACTGCTGACAGTGCTATTACGTGATTTTCCGCCCATCGGAGAATCCTTGTGGCTTCTGCCATCGCCACCCTGCTTCTTGTGCCGCCCTGTCGTTTACATGGGCGACTGCCGTGATGTTGTCTGATTGGATCAGAACCGGCTGGTTTTGAAGCAGGGGCCTTGCCTGACTTAGGGCATTGTAAATGGCCCTCAGTTCCAGAATGTTTATGTGTAGGGACGACTCCTGACTTGACCAAAGTCCCTGGAAATTTCTTCCCTGTGTGACTGCGCCCCAGCCCCGAAGGCTGGCATCCGTGGTCACCAGGACCCAGTCCTGTATGCCGAATCTGCGGCCCTCTAGAAGATGAGCACTCTGCAGCCACCACAGTAGAGACACCCTGGTCCTTGGAGACAGGGTTATCAGTTGATGCATCTGAAGATGCGATCCCGACCACTTGTCCAAGAGGTCCCACTGGAAGGTCCTTGCATGGAACCTGCCGAATGGAATTGCTTTGTACGAAGCCACCATTTTTCCCAGGACTCGTGTGCAGTGATGCACCGATACCCGTTTTGGTTTTAGGAGGTCTCTGACTAGAGATGACAGCTCCTTGGCTTTCTCCTGCGGGAGAAACACTTTTTTTCTGTTCTGTGTCCAGAATCATCCCCAGGAACAGTAAGCGTGTGGAAGGAACCAGTTGTGACTTTGGAATGTTTAGAATCCAGCCATGCTGTTGTAGCACTTCCCGAGATAGTGCTACTCCGACCAGTAACTGCTCCCTGGACCTCGCCTTTATTAGGAGATCGTCCAAGTACGGGGTAATTAAAACTCCTTTTTTTCGAAGGAGTATCATCATTTCTGCCATTATCTTGGTAAACACCCTCGGTGCCGTGGACAGTCCAAACGGTAGTGTCTGGAATTGGTAATAGCAATCCTGTACCACAAATCTGAGGTACTCTTGGTGAGGAAGGTAAATTGGGACATGCAGGTAAGCATCCTTGATGTCCAGGGATACCATGTAATCCCCCTCGTCCAGGCTTGCAATAACCGCCCTGAGCGATTCCATCTTGAACTTGAATCTTTTTATGTATGTGTTCAAGGATTTCAAATTTAAAATGGGTCTCACCGAACCGTCCGGTTTCGGTACCACAAACAGTGTGGAATAGTAACCCCGTCCTTGTTGAAGTAGGGGTACTTTGACTATCACCTGCTGGGAATACAGCTTGTGAATTGCCTCTAGTACAGCCTCCCTGCCCGAGGGAGTTGTCGGTAAGGCCGATTTGAGGAAACGGCGGGGGGGAGGCGCCTCGAATTCCAGCTTGTACCCCTGAGATACTACTTGAAGGATCCAGGGATCCACCCGTGAGCGAACCCACTGATCGCTGAAATTTTTGAGGCGGCCCCCCACCGTACCTGGCTCCGCCTGTGGAGCCCCACCGTCATGCGGCGGATTTGGAAGAAGCGGGGGAGGACTTTTGTTCCTGGGAACCTGCTGCGTGGTGCAGCTTTTTTCCCCTTCCTCTGCCTCTAGACAGAAAGGACCCGCCTTTTCCCCGCCTGTTTTTCTGGGGTCGAAAGGACTGTACCTGATAATACGGCGCTTTCTTAGGCTGTGAGGGGACATGGGGCAAAAATGCTGACTTCCCAGCTGTTGCTGTGGAAACAAGGTCTGAGAGACCATCCCCGAATAACTCCTCACCCTTATAAGGCAAAACTTCCATGTGCCTTTTAGAATCTGCATCCCCTGTCCACTGCCGAGTCCATAAGCCTCTCCTAGCAGAAATGGACAATGCACTTATTCTAGATGCCAGCCGGCAGATCTCCCTCTGTGCATCTCTCATGTACAAGACTGAGTCTTTTATATGCTCTACGGTTAGCAATATAGTGTCCCTGTCCAGGGTGTCAATATTTTCTGACAGGGAATCTGACCAAGCAGCAGCAGCACTGCACATCCACGCTGAAGCAATAGCTGGTCTCAGTATAACACCAGTGTGTGTATATATAGACTTTAGGATAGCCTCCTGCTTTCTATCAGCAGGTTCCTTTAGGGCGGCCGTATCCGGAGACGGTAGTGCCACCTTTTTAGACAAACGTGTGAGCGCTTTATCCACCCTAGGGGGAGTTTCCCAACGTGACCTATCCTCTGGCGAGAAAGGGAACGCCAATAGTAATTTTTTTGAAATCACCAATTTTTTATCAGGGAAAGCCCACGCTTCTTCATACACCATTTAATTCTTCAGATGGGGGAAAAACTATTGGTAGTTTTTTCTCCCCAAACATAATACCCATTTTTGAGGTACCTGGGTTTATATCAGAAATGTGTAAAACCTCTTTCATTGCCTCAATCATGCAACGAATGGCCCTAGTGGACATTAAATTTGACTCATCGTCGTCGACACTGGTATCAGTATCCGTGTCGACATCTGTGTCTGCAATCTGAGGTAGTGGGCGTTTTAGAGCCCCTGATGGCCTTTGAATTGCCTGGGCAGGCACGAGCTGAGAAGCCGGCTGTCCCGCATTTGGCATGTCGTCAAATTTTTTATGTAAGGAGTCGACACTTGCACGTAATTCCTTCCATAAGTCCATCCACTCAGGTGTCTGCCCCGCAGGGGGTGACATCACATTTATAGGCATCTGCTCCGCCTCCACATAAGTCTCCTCATCAAACATGTCGACACAGCCGTACCGACACACCGCACACACACACAGGGAATGCTCTTAAAGGAGACAGGACCCCACAAAAGCCCTTTGGGGAGACAGAGAGAGAGTATGCCAGCACACACCAGAGCGCTATATAATGCAGGGACTAACTGAATTATGTCCCCTATAGCTGCTATAATATTTACTGCGCCTCAAATTTGTGCCCCCCCCTCTCTTTTTTACCCTTTTCTGTAGTGTAGACTGCAGGGGAGAGTCAGGGAGCTTCCTTCCAGCGGAACTGTGAGGGAGAAATGGCGCCAGTGTGCTGAGGGAGATGGCTCCGCCCCTTTTTCTGTGGACTTTTCTCCCGCTTTTTCTGTATTCTGGCAGGGGTAATTACCACATATATAGCCTCTGGGGCTATATATTGTGGCTATTTTGCCAGCCAAGGTGATTTTATTGCTGCTCAGGGCGCCCCCCCCCCCCAGCGCCCTGCACCCTCAGTGACCGGAGTGTGAAGTGTGTATGAGGAGCAATGGCGCACAGCTGCAGTGCTGTGCGCTACCTTGGTGAAGACTGAAGTCTTCTGCCGCCGATTTTCCGGACCATCTTCTTGCTTCTGGCTCTGTAAGGGGGACGGCGGCGCGGCTCCGGGAACGAACACCAAGGACGGGTCCTGCGGTCGATCCCTCTGGAGCTAATGGTGTCCAGTAGCCTAAGAAGCCCAAGCTAGCTGCAAGCAGGTAGGTTCGCTTCTTCTCCCCTTAGTCCCTCGTTGCAGTGAGCCTGTTGCCAGCAGGTCTCACTGTAAAATAAAAAACCTAACATATACTTTCTTTCTAGGAGCTCAGGAGAGCCCCTAGTGTGCATCCAGCTCGGCCGGGCACAGAAATCTAACTGAGGTCTGGAGGAGGGGCATAGAGGGAGGAGCCAGTGCACACCAGGTAGTACCAAATCTTTCTTATAGTGTGCCCAGTCTCCTGCGGAGCCCGTCTATTCCCCATGGTCCTTACGGAGTCCCCAGCATCCACTAGGACGTCAGAGAAAAGGGAGTACCTCCAAGGTCTTCTTAGAGTCCAGGTGCACCGACCAGGACCGTAACCACAGAATCCGGCGAGCCAGGATAGACGTAATAGATGCCTTGGCCACCATAACGCCTGCATCAGAGGCCGCCTCCTGAATATAGTGAGAGGCTGTGGTAATATAGGTCAGATATTGTCTGGCAGTGTCAGAAAAATTCAGAGGTAGCTCTTCCTCAATTGCTTGAACCCATGCTTCAATGCCTTTTGCAGCCCAAGAGGCTGCCATAGTGGGTCTATGTACAGCACCTGTAAGAGTGTAAACAGACTTCAAGCAACCCTCCACACGCTTATCCATCGGTTCCTGCAAAGAAGTGACGGTGGTGACAGGCAGAGTAGATGACACCACAAGACATGGGAGTCCGCTGATGGCGGGGTTTCCCACTTGTTACTCAACTCTGCAGAGATAGGATAACAAGCTAGCATCTTTTTAGACAGGGAAAATTTCTTTCCTGGAGAAGACCAGGATTCCTGACGTATGTCAATTAAATGGTCAGAATGTGGTAAGACTAATTTAGTAACCTTCTGACGTTTGAACTTATCAGGTTTCTTAAGACGTATCAGGATGGTCAATCTCATCATCAATCTGAAGAATCAGCTTGATAACCTCCACTAGGTCAGGAACAACCACCTGTGCTGTAGAATCTTCATCAGAAGCAGAAGTATCAGCATCTGATGGATCAGTATATTCCTCATCCGAGTCGGAGGAATCATCCGAAATATTAGTGGATTGTGAGGAAGAAATGGCCCACTTAGATGACCCTTTGGTCCCAGTAGGACGAGGGTTTAGGTTTTTGTTTAACCAAGGACTGATTTAATTGCTGTAACTGGGTTGACAGAGTATCCGCCCATGGTGGAGTAACTACAGGGACAATATGTAGCTGTAATGGCACAGGAGGTCCCACAGGGGGCGTAACTCTTGTTACAAGCGTAGTCAGCATATTTGAAAATGCAGCCCAAGATGGATCTGCCATAGGTGCTGCGGGCTGTATAGGGGGTGCAGAACACCCAGTACCTGGATCCTCAGGTAAATCCATGGCGCAAGCACTGCATGATGCAGGATCGTCTGCGGATTATCCGCCCTGTGCAGCAGACATTATTGGGAATGTAGCCTTAGGGCGTATCAGTACAATATAGCCAGACAAACACAGTACCTGACAAAATCCCCCTAAGATATGTGACTGCAATTGCAGAGCACAAACAGAGGATTTAAGTGGTATGAGGTGACTGAAACACACAGTGAAAAATACAAAACAGTATATCCTGTGGAACATTATATGGTATATGAGACCCTGACGCACTTAGTTCCCCATGGTACAGAATATAGTGATAGCAATATGTGTGATACACATAATAGAATCCACACAGCAGCTATAGATACACACAGTCACAGGTACAATGCAGAAATTATTACATATAACAATAAGACTGCACTGAACTAGTAATACAGGTTGAGTATCCCATATCCAAATATTCCGAAATACGGAATTTTTTGAGTGAGAGTGAGATAGTGAAACCTTTGTTTTCTGATGGCTCAATGTACGAAACTTTGTTTAATACACAAAGTTATTAAAAATATTGTATTAAATGACCTTCAGGCTGTGTGTATAAGGTGTATAGGAAACATAAATGAATTGTGTGTATGTACACAAATTTTGTTTAATGCACAAAGTTATTAAAAATATTGGCTAAAATGACCTTCAGGCTGTATGAATTATATGTATATGAAATATAAATGCATTCTGTGCTTAGACTTAGGGCCCATCACGATGATATCTCATTATGGTATGCAATTATTCCAAAATACGGAAAAATCCGATATCCAAACTACTTCTGGTCCCAAGCATTTTGGATAAGGGATACTCAACCTGTACTACTTAAAGATATGTATGTATACATATATAACAATGGCCCTCATTCCGAGTTGATCGCTCGCTAGCTGCTTTTAGCAGCAGTGCAAACGCTAGGCCGCCGCCCTCTGGGAGGGTATCTTAGCTTAGCAGAATAGCGAACGAAAGATTAGCAGAACTTCTTGAAAATCTTTTCCTGCAGTTTCTGAGTAGCTCCAGACCTACTCCTACATTGCGATCACCTCAGTCCGTTTAGTTCCTGGTTTGACGTCACAAACACGCCCTGCGTTCGGCCAGCCACTCCTCCGTTTCCCCAGCCACTCCTGCATTTTAGCCTGACACGCCTGCGTTTTTTAGCACACTCCCGGAAAACGGTCAGTTACCTCCCAGAAACACCCACTTCCTGTCAATCACACACCGATCAGCAGAGCGACTGAAAAGCGTCGCTCGCCCCTGTGTAAAATTCCTTAGTTTTGTGTGAAATTACTTGGCGCATGCGCCCTGCGGCCCATACGCATGCGCAGAACAGCCGGTTTTTAGCCTGATCGCTATGCTGTGAAAAACGTCAGCGAGCGATCAACTCGGAATGACCACCATTGCACAGTAAACACTGGATGTATATCACAGAATACTTGTACTAAATATTCATATAGTAGTGCACTTGTTCTTAATTAACGCTGTCTAAATGACATGTAGAATACTTCAGTGTCCTGTAAATGCACAGCGCTGATGAGGCAGGCGGCCTTACAGAGGAGACAGTGCCCAGCAGTCCCAGGATCAGCGCAGCTCTGTGAAATGGCGCCCAAACGCTGACAGGGAGTGAGGGAGTGAGAGAGATGCAGCTCCAAGGTGATAACACCTGCTGTAGATGGCGCCTGGAGCTGGGGGAGGGGCTACAGGTCAGAGCCTTATCCCCTCTGCTGGACTTCACCACCGGGTACTATGGAGCCTATAATAACCGGATTTTAGTAAATCTGACCTGTGCTCTCTGCCCTGGGGGATATAGTGGGGTTCCTGCACGGCCACAGTGTCCACGCCAGCGGCCGGATCGCGATTTCGGTGGGTCCCACCTGGTGGACCCTCTTACCTCCTCTCTGAAGTGCGGCCACACGATCCAGGAGAGCAGCAGCGGTGATGTGTGCCTGATGACCGGAGCGCCTCTGCTGCAAGTACCCAGCAACCATGGCACGGGAGTATGCAGCGCCGCTGGGGAAAGTGATGGAGCCGCAGCACAGAATGTCAGCATGACATACACAGCATCTAGTGCCTGTGCTGCAGCCCTTGAAGTCTTCTTTCTTCTTAAAAAGCTCTTATTAGGGCTGCCTAGCGCAGCCCCACCTGTTAGCTGCCTGCACTGCAGGCACCAACTTACAAACTGAGCTCCAATGCCTGAAGGCGGGGCTATAGAGGAGGCGGTGCAGTGCATCCTGGGAACAGTCAAAGCTTTAGCCTGTTGGTGCCTCGGATCAAGATCCAACTCTACACCCTGATGTTATTCCCTGTGGAATACCAGTGTACCCCGCTGCAGAAAATATATTTACTTTTGAGAAAAATACATATATAGGTCAGTCCAATTAGACACGAGGAAGGCGAGTTGCTATTGTAGTTGCAAGGAAACACTGCCAAAGGCTCCATCTCATCCAGACTCGTGGATTTTTGTACGCAGCCCTATGGGACTGTGAACAAAAATCTGCAGGTCCAGCAATACTGTAAGTGCAGCATATAGTCACACTTACTTGCTCCTAATTGAATTTATGCCATAAATGTATATATTTAGCAATTTGTCATTATTATTTTCTTTTGCTATATATGTAACAAACTGCATATTTATTTTACACATGATACAATGAACCATTTGTGCGTGTGTGTGTGTGGACGAGGATGTTTCTTGGCAAATTTCATATACTGTATATACTTCTTTTATAGGGGAGGCATTTGATATGCCGGCTGTCGGGATACTGGCGCCCAGCATACCGGCGCCGGAATCCCGACAGCCGGAATATCGACAACTATTCTCCCTCTTGGGTGCTCGCAAGGGGCTCTTTTGCATTCACCCCGCTGCCGGCATGCTGGCAGTCGGGATCCCGGCACCGGTATGCCAAGCGTCGGCATACCATACTAGACCCGTTTTATAGAGCAGTCAATACTACCCAATAGAGCAACTATTTGTATTCTGGTCATCCACACAAATGTTGCAGAGGATCTTCATTAGTTTACAACTTACATTTGGCCTGTGCATACTCACCGCTAATGCAGCATTCTTCTGCAGCTTGCTGAACGGACTGTATTTAGGCTTTGGAGGCTTCCCAGCTAATCTGTCTTTGTGCCTTCTGCTGCTCATGTGCTGAAAAATTCAAGAGAGATACTGTACCACCACTGATGCACAATGCATGGATATAACAACTATGTATATACGGTATCCGGTCTCTAGGTCGACAATGTCTAGGTCGACCACTTATGGTCGACAGTAAGTAGGTCGACATGGTTTCTAAATCGACCCTATTTTTTTACTTTTATTTAATTTTTTTGAACTTTTTCATGCTTTACGATCCATGTGGACTACAATTGGGAACGGTAACCTGTGCCGAGCACAGCAGTAGCGGAGCGAGGGGATATGGTGCACTAATTGGGGTTCCTGGTCACTCTGCGCAGAAAACGCACCCAAAAAAACAAACAAAAAAACCTCATGTTGACATTCTGTCATGTCGACCTTGTACATGTCGACCTAGAGACCATGTCTACCTAGAAACTATGTCGACCTCCTTACTGTCAACCAATAGAGGTCAATAACTCAAATAGTTACGACTCATGTTTGCATAACAAAAATATGCAAAAGAGAGGGGTGCAGTGAACACCCATATTTCAACTCTGGAAACAGAACTTTTCTCATTGACAAAATATGTGGTTTATGACTATACCATGTCACTCATTTACACATGTGTAGCTTACTGTCCTTTTTATATATGTACAGGAGTGCCAGTGCTAGGGTGGCAGACAAACCATACAGTCTTGTGGCAGCCAGTTAGTCCCAGCTCAAGTGTAGACAAAAGTTTCTATGGTGGCATCAGAGCTGCTGTAAAACCTACATGGGTGAGGCTCCCATCAGTGGGACCCCAAGAGAAGAAGAATAAAACTAGATATATACTAGAGTCAGGAATGTATTAGAGGTTGAGTTATGTTTAACGAGCCCTTGATTACAGACTTTGGTCTATGTACAGACTACTGTCAAGGTTGAAGTTATATATAGTAACACACTCCTAGAAGGGAACTCTTTATCCTCTGGGGCTATTAGGAAGGTGATAAAGACCGAGTCTACTCTGGCAATCGAAAACAAAAACAACTCTGATGCAAATAGATGGTGACAAGTACATTAAAATCTCAAGCAAATTCAGTACTATATTGACCAGGCAAGGCCTGTTTCACATTATAATTAGGGGAGACCTCAGGGTGTGTGTTTCCCCTTTTATAGTGTCATGGTCACCAGCCCAGCCTGGCAATCATCATCAAGTCGATGACAATGGCCATAATCATGATACACTTAAAACATTTCAGTTTTAATAATTCAATTACATTTAACTCAGAATAAACACATCATTTTCTTTTTTCACGCATTTTACGTTTGTGCTTTAATTGAAATGCGTCATACTCTGTGTCAGACCTATAGCCTTCTATGCCACAGTCTGTACTATCTCCCAGGAAGGATGAAAATCTGTTGTAGAAAAGACTAAGGTATGGGAAACTGGTCACTTGTCAGATTTGCCATATTGGGGCAGATGTATTAACCTGGAGAAGGGATAAAGAAGTGATAAACAGTGATAAGTGCAAGGTGATAGCACACCAGCCAATCATTACAGATTTGAAAAATGACAGTTAGGAACTGATTGGATGGTGCGTTTATCACCGTGCGCTTATCACTGCTTTATCACTTCTTTATCCCTTCTCCAGGTTTAATACATCTGCCCCATTGTTTTATAGCCCATTCTTTTGTTGTTATTCTGTCCTAATTTGTTCAACAGAACTGTTACTAACAACACTCACTGTCTACTATTCAGATATTCACTAATTTGGACAGACTGACTTAGGGGTACTATAGTTAACCACCTGAGCCAGATAAAGAACAGGGGACTTTGTTCCTCTGATTTTTCTTTTTCTTGTTTTTATCTATGATGGGATTGTTTCTGGGAATCACTGCACTTACTGGTGGCTGGCTCTTCTGGAACTAGTGACCTCACTGTAAGTGCCTCCCCTTCCTTCCAGTGATTCTCATTCTAACTTCCCCTTATATTTTGGCACCTTCAGAGATCTGGGGGGAAATTCATATCTGATTGCTAGGCAGCGATTTTTGCTGTCCTGCGATCAGATAGTCGCTGCCTACAGGGGGAGTTTCACTGTGTAAGTGTGCGATCGTATGTGTACAGAGCTGCACAAACTGATTTTGTGCAGTCTCTGCGCAGCCCAGGACTTACTCAGCCACTGCAATCAGATCAGACTGTTTGGGACTGGAACTGACGTCAAACACCCTCCCTTTTAACGCTTGGACACGCTTGCGTTTTTCCAGACACTCCCTGAAAACGGTCAGTTGCCACCCACAAACGCCCTCTTCCTGTCAATCTCCTTGCGAACGCTTGTGCAACTGGATCCTTTGCACAATCCCGTCTCAGGGCGCCGATCCCCGCTGCAGCGGTGCGATGCACCGGCGCAGTGTTGCTCAGATGCATGCGCAGTTCGGATCTGATCGCCTGCTGTGTGAAAACGCACAGCAGCGATCAGATCTGAACTACACCCTTAATTTCCATGAGGAAAATACGTAGTTATGGTAGACTTACCGTCAATAACTATTTCTCCTAAGTCCACAGTATCCACTGGATATACATTGGGATATGAGGTAGCGTCAGCGGATTGGCACCAACGATGAAAAGCTTTCGGCCTCCCAGAGTGCAACGGGCCTGAACCCTCCTGGCTCAGGCTATTCAGTTGTTTTCCAAAGCTCAAGGCAGAAGCATCATAGAGAGCCCTAATCAGGCTAGAAGTACACACATGCATACACTTCCATACAAGAAGGAAGAGGTTAGTAAGTGTAAGTATCCTCAAATCAGGTGCGTCAGGGTGGGATCCCTGTGGATACTATGGACTTAGGAGAAAGAGTTATCGACGGTAAGTCTACCATAACTACGTATTTCGCCTGCAGGGTCCACAGTAGTATCCACAGGATATACATTGGGATGTCCCAAAGCAATTTTAGTGGAGGGGACGCACCTGATTGGACAGGAGAATCATTTGTCCCAATGCAGCATCCTGAGAGGCAAAAGTATCAAAGGCATAATGTCTAATCTAATTAATGTGTTAATGAGAGACCATATGGCTGCCTTACATATCTGTTCAGCTGAAGCACCACGTTGTGCTGTCCATGAAGGACCTACCTTACGAGTAGAGTGAGCAGAGACATTAGCCGGAACAGGGAGATCAGATTGAGAATATGCTTCTAAAATAGTCATCCGAAGCCACCACGCCAGTGTCTGCTTGTCAGCAGGCCATCCTCTCTTGTGAAATCCATAAAGAACAAAGAGAGTTTCTGTCTTTCTGATGGCACTGGTACGATCTACGTAGATCCTTAGAGCACGGACTACGTCCAGTGATGCATCTCCCGCAGAAAGATCTGGCCCTTGTAAAGCCAGTACTACAATTTCTTCATTAAGGTGGAATTTATTCACCACCTTAGGAAGATACCCAGATTTGGTTCTGAGAACCGCTCTATCTGGAGGAAATATCAAAGGAGGGCAACATAACAATGCAAGAACAAAGGGGGGCACCTGGGCGCTGACAAACAAGAAATTCTGGGATATTAATTAAACTGATCAAGGGCTGCTGCTTCACTTAAGAGGTCACTGTTAACCCCAAAAAAGCAAAAAATACACAACACCAAAGAATGAAGCACTGTCCAGATCAGTGCATTTTTAAAACATAAAACATTTAATATACATTACACACAAAACATTAATCACACGGCCGGTATATAACAATTAATTAAGATAATATAAAATATATATAAAGACTAATGGCCACTCCTGAATCAATTTGGCTTAATTACTGCACTAATAATTAACAACATGCAATGGCATTTAGCCAACAATTCAAGGCTTTTATATTTGCTCAATATAGATGGTAAAGCTCAAAGATGTTAAAAAGCTCAGAAAGCACCAATGGTTAATGCCATGTAGCAATATTAAACTGACAGTTCATGGTATTTGTCAAATGGTGATGAAATAAACCATTGTGCAACAATGTACAAGTCGGCGGCTTCTTCCAGAGAATCAATATTGATTCTCTGGAAGAAGCCGCCGACTTGCACATAGGCGGAGAAACGCGTAGAGAGGAGTGCTATCTACGGCTGAGACACAGTGTTTATCCAGCGGCTATACGTGAGGACCGGAGTGTGATTCTACTAGGAGTGAGACGTCACCCTGCATTTAGACCACAGGTCTGAAGACACGTTGAGCTGGTTAATTAATAGCGTGGCCACGCTGGACTGTTAAGTATAAACTAATCTCTGTTAAGAGATTACACAGAAACCACTAATACTAAATTTCTGCTACTAACAAAGTTTGCATGAATATCTATACGCTTTGAATTCATAACGTCCTCAAGTTTATTTCATCACCATTTGACAAATACCATGAACTGTCAGTTTAATATTGCTACATGGCATTAACCATTGGTGCTTTCTGAGCTTTTTAACATCTTTGAGCTTTACCATCTATATTGAGCAAATATAAAAGCCTTGAATTGTTGGCTAAATGCCATTGCATGTTGTTAATTATTAGTGCAGTAATTAAGCCAAATTGATTCTGGAGTGGCCATTAGTCTTTATATATATTTTATATTATCTTAATTAATTGTTATATACCGGCCGTGTGATTAATGTTTTGTGTGTAATGTATATTAAATGTTTTATGTTTTAAAAATGCACTGATCTGGACAGCGCTTCATTCTTTGGTGTTGAACATAACAATGCCGCTAAATCTGACACTCTTGTAGCTTAGGCAATAGCTAGTAAAAATAGAGCTTTAGCGGTCAACCATTTAAGATCCACTTGCGTCAGTGGTTCAAATGGAGCAACTTGAAGCGCCTTTAGGACTATACCTAGATCCCAAAGAGCTGTAGGAGGAACAAAGGAGGTTGGATGTGAAGCATTCCTTGGAAAAAAGTGCAAACATCTTGTAGGTTAGCAATTTACTTGTGAAACCATACAGTCAAAGCGGACACCTGAACTCTCAAGGAAGCCACCCGTAGACCTTAATCCATTCCTGCCTGAAGGAATGCTAGGACTCTAGAAACTCTGAAAGACCTAGGGTCAAATTTCCTGGCACTGCACCACTGAATATAAGCATCTCATATTCTGTGATAAATGCAAGCTGAGGATGGTTTTCTTGCTCTAAGCATAGTTTGAATTACCTGTTGTAAAAATCCTTTTGCTTTCAGGACGGAAGTCAAGAGCCACGCTGTCAAAGCCAGCCGATCCAGGTGCTTGTAATGACAAGGACCCTGAGACAGCAGATCTGGATATTGAGGGAGTAGAAACGGAGTATCCACTGACAGCCTCTGCAGATCTGTGTACCAATGTCTTCTTGGCCAAGCCGGAGCTATTAGTATCACGGCGTCCTCTCCCTGTTTTACTTTTCGTATTACCCTGGCAAACAGGGTGATTGGTGGAAACATATAGGCCAAACGAAAGTCCCATCTTACTGATAGGCATCCACGAAGGTCGCTTTGGAATCCTTTGTCCTTGACCCATATGCGGGAACTTTGTTGTTCTGATGGGAAGCCATGAGATCTATTTCCAGCAACCACTACTTGTCTACCAAAGTCTGGAAGACCTCAGGGTGTGAAGCCCATTCATTTGCATGGGCAAATGCTCCTTGCTCGCAGGCATCTGTGGTGGACTGCTGCCAGATCTGTGCAAAATGAAGAAGATGGCCTCCCACCCTGGGGTCCCCCAGGTGGAGGCCCGCACCATCAGGCTGATGGCTTATCTTCTGGCTTGGAAGCAGGCCCTCTGGTAGCCCAATGCTTTTTAGTCTTACCAGACTTATCAGATTGGGACTGTTTGCCATAACCCTTTTCGTTTGCTTTTCCCTGGGTCCGAAAGGGCAGAAAAGCTGAAAACCTAGGTTTGGATATGTGGGTAGAAGGAAACTTCACTTTCTTGGAGTCTGCCTCTGACTCCAAAATACTGTTTAATTCTTTACCAAAAAGAATATCTCCAGTAAAAGGCAAAGACTCTAGAACCTTCTTTGACTCTGAGCCTTTCCTTATACATAGCCAGACCACTCTGCGAGCTGCTACTGCTGAGGCTGATGCTTGAGAGGCAATAGTACCCATATCCAAGGCTGCTTCTTCCATAAAAATAGCCACCTGTTTAATATATGCAATATGGGATTTTTGCTCTCTAGATGCCAATGAGAGCATCCTCCAATGCATCAGCCTTGGCCTCCACTGCTTTTGCCATCCAGGCTGAAGCCATGGCTGGTCTTACAATTGCCCCAGACAAGAAGAAAATGGTTTTTAAAAAAACAACTATTTTTCTATCCGTAACATCATTTAATGATGTTGAAGCCAGAGGCAATGTAGATTTTCGCACCAATTGAATGACGTGCGTATCTACCTTGGGTGCCACCTCCCTTTTTAAACAGTCCCCAGCTGGAAGAGGATAATGAGAATTCCATTTCTTTTGAAATCTAAGCTTCTTACTGGGTGTGAACCAAGCCTCTTGCATAATCTCCGTCAGCTGTTCTGACCCCGAAAATTCAGTTCTGACTGTTTTGGGATGTTTAAATACAGGAGCCTTGGATTTTAACAAAGACTCTGCTGCCTCCTCTAAGGACAGAATGGCTTTCATATCACTAATTAGCTCACGTATATCTGAGCTGGGACCTTCATCCTCATCCCTGTATGCAGAACCAGAATGCGAGGAATCCTCATCCTCCAAAGTGTCCCCATCTGAAACATGTGAAGATGTTTCATGTCTGTGTGATTTACTTTCCACAGGCCTTTCAGCCTGTTTTTGCTGAAAGGCTGCAGATTCCTGGACTGGATGTGATAAAACCCAGGGGGAATGTTGCATGTAAGGGTTAACAGGGTAACCTATTGCTGGTATAGGAGCTGGCACTATCCGCTCAGCTATATTGGATTATGCCTGTGCAAAAGAAGCCCATGGGGGTTCAACTTGAACCTGTGCCTGCCTTGGATTATTCAGGAGGCTTTGGTGAAAGCTAAAACACTCTGCACATAATCCATTTTGAACCAGATCCTGAGAGGTTAACCCAACTTTGCAGGACAAACATGAAATCAGTGTTGGTGCTGCTGTGGAGAGTGTATCCTCCTCACCCTTGCCTCTCTTAGACATAGTAAACAAATCACACACTTGTATGGTGTTAACCACACAATTTGTGACTGAAATCACTTTATAGCTTGTTAAAGTGACATACACTCTGATCCCTCCCTGCCTTGCACCAGCATTGAGGATCGATATATATACAGAAACTGACAGGAATAGTAAAGTCAGCAATCACACTAGCAATCAGTCACAAGTTATACATTAGTATAATAAGCAATATGATAGCACATGCAGGGGGGTTTCTGAGTGCCCAGAACCCCCCCCTTCCTCCCCCCCCATCAGTGCTGGCCGGCAGACACTCTCTGTCTTCATCTTTGACCTGAGGACGGCTGTTATGAGCCGGCCGGAGGCGTACAGAGAGCAGCTCTCAGTGTCACTGCCGAGTGCAGTACTGCCGGGTGCCTCTAGATGCCCCCATCTCCATTTGTTCTATCCTACTGTAACTACAAGAAGTCGTTCCTGCTGACTGAGCACAGCCACAAACTGAACGCTGAGCGGTCATGAAGCATGCTGCTCAGAGGCAGGAGCACGAAGCGTGGGGGAGAGACCTGACACAGGGGATTCCAGAGATCACACTCAAGAGCTGGGATCCTACAGAGGAAGAGGAAGTTTGGCTTTGTGTGTGATCTATCTACAGTCTCTCTTTCTCTGTCTCTCCCTCCCTCTCTCCTCTCTCACTCGGTTTCCATCTGTCTATCTACAGTCTATCTCTCTCTAGAGGGTTTCTGTCTATCTATCCCGTTCGTCGGTAAGATGACTGCTTCCCATCTATCTCTATCTATCCATTACTTAGCTGAGTGCTGTCACATAGGGTTCATAGTACAGGTCACTTAAATGGTGCTGCACTCGTAGCATACAAACAACATCCACTGCAGTGGTATAAAGACAGGATCCAACTCCTGTCACACAAAAACAAAGGTGTTGAATTTTAGAAATGCTGACTGGGGACATGTTTAAGTGATTCATTGACGGAGTGGAGGGACTTGGAAGGGGTGCAGGAGAGGTGAAAAAAACTAAAAAGTGCAATACTAAGGGCAACAGACCTTTGTATCAAAAGGGTTAGGAAAAGCACCAGGAAAAGGAAGCCAGAGTGGTTCACAAAAGAAGTTTCAACTAGTGTGAAAGCAAAAAAAATGGCTTTTAGGAAATACAAACAGACTCAAAATAATAATGACAAAGAGGTGTATCTTGACAGATGGAAGAAAGCTAAGAAGGTGATCAGACGTGCCAAGGCAGAAGCTGAGGAGACAATGGCCCAGTCAGTAGATAAAGGGGGCAAAACTTTTTTAAGTATATAAATGAAAGAAGAAAATCAAAAGGAGGAATAATAAGACTTAAGATAGAGAGTGAGAATTTGGTGGAGGGAGACAAGGCAATAGCAGATCACCTAAATAATAATTTTTGCTCAGTATTTACTACAGGAGGAGAAGGGAAGGGGCCACAGTTAAGTTGCAAGGACATTCATAAAAATAAGGTAGATGAAAGTACATTTACAAAGGAGAAGATCTTAACAGAACTTTCAAAACTAAAAATGGATAAATCAATGGGTCCAGATGGGATACACCCAAGGATACTAAAAGAGCTAAAAGATGTGCTGGTGGCACCATTAACAGCATTATTTAACCAGTCACTAAATACAGGTGCCATTCCAGAGGACTGGAAAAGAGCGAATGTAGTTCCACTGTACAAAAGCGGAAGCAAGGAAGAAGCAAGTAACTACAGACCAGTAAGCCTTACATCAGTAGTAGGGAAAGTAATGGAAAAACTATTAAAAGAAAGAGTTGTGGAATATCTTAAATCAAACAACTTCCAGGATTCAAAACAATATGGATTTACTGGTGGGAGATCATGCCAAACAAATCTTATTGACTTTTTTGACTCTGTGATGAAAATAATAGATCAAGGGGGAGATGTAGATGTAACATATCTAGACTTTAGTAAGGCATTTGACACTGTCCCCCATCGCAGACTGCTAAATAAACTTGAAAGCGTGGGGGTGGATTATAAAACAGTTAAATGGATAAGAACCTGGTTGCAGGATAGGAAACAGACAGTTGTAGTAAATGAAGTGCAATCTATGGATGGAAATGTTACCAGTGGAGTACCCCAGGGATCTGTACTTGGACCAGTTCTCTTTAATATCTTTGTTGGTGACATTGCAAATGGTATTGAAGGGAAAGTACTGTATGCCTTTTTGCAGATGATACAAAGATATGCAACAGGGTAGACACACCAGGAGGGGTAAAACAAATGATTGATGACCTAGCTAAGCTTGAAAAATGGTCAAGAACGTGGCAACTACAGTTTAATGCTAAAAAATGCAAAACCCAAAGGCTAAATATAGTATCAAGGGTACTATAATGGAAACTACTGAGGAGGAAAGGGATTTAGGAGTCACTATTTCAAGTGACTTAAAGGCAGGTAAGCAATGCAACAAAGCAATGAGAAAGGCAAGTCAGATGCTTGGTTGCATAGGGAGAGGAATCAGTAGCAGGAAAAAAGAAGTAATAATGCCACTGTACAGGTCATTGGTACGGCCCCATCTGGAATACTGTGTCCAGTTCTGGAGACCATATCTCCAGAAGGATATAAATACATTAGAGAGTGTACAAAGAAGGGCAACTAAAATGGTGCATGGCCTACATCACAAAACTTACCCGGAAAGGCTAAAAGATCTTAACATGTATAGTTTGGAGGAGAGAAGGGAAAGGGGGGACATGATAGAAACTTTCAAATATACCAAAGGTTTTAACAAAGTTCAGGAGGGAAACATTCTTCAAAGGAAGAGAAGTATTAGAACTCGAGGACATACACTGAAAGTGGAGGGAGGCAGGTTCAGGGGACATTAAAGGAAAAATTACTTCACAGAAAGGGTAGCGGATAAGTGGAATAGCCTCCCATCAGAGGTGGCAGAGGCTAAGTCTGTAGAGCAATTTAAACATGCATGGGATAGGTAATTAATAATTAAGGTTTGAAAAGGGCTGAGATTACCTAAAGGATAAAAAAAAGGGGCAGACTAGATGGGCCAAGTGGTTCTTATCTGCCGTCAAATTCTATGTTTCTATATATACTGTATGTAGATGAGTCCTGCTATGTTGTTGCCACATTGCGTCATTCATAACGTGGGATGCATGTTCCCGCTATCCATTAACTGCGACTGAGCGCGGCATACCATGATGCATACGCATCGCAGTGCTGCTATTAAACGCTGTTATATGCAGCAACAACATAGCAAAACACAGACGGACCCCCCCCCCCCCCCTATAAATCCTACGTCTGCCTCTGAATTCAACTACAGATACATTTCAAGTATGTAGGAGAAACTTATTACTGCATTACCTTATATAGGACAATTAAGGTATTCAGTCGCACACCAAAAGAAATGGCAGCAATAGTTTACAGACTCATATGGATCAGGCACTTATCCAACTACTCGTACCCAATGGTAGGTACTGGTAGAGACTTAGTGCTGTATCACCTGGCTCAGGAGAGTGGGATACAGGGAGACTTCACCCCCAGGATCGTTCAATACGTTAGTGAACGCTGAGTGGATCCAGATGCAAATAGTGTACACAAATGTCCAGTGAACACAACAGTCACACAGCCGCCTATCCTGCGACTGGGTCCTTTTAGATACACAGTGTCAAAGACGGAGGCGGGAAATCAGTTCATGGCGGGAATCTCGGAGGAAACTGGTCATGAACCGGGGGAGGGGTGACCAGAGGAGCGTCTTACTCCCCACTGCTGACATCAACCCCAGGGATCCCAACCTCACACTAATCCCTGGAGCCTATGACCCCTGGGGCTTAGGTCTGGTGCACCCAAGGTGCGGCTGTGTCTCGCGTCTTCCCCGCTAAGCGGAACTGATGCCTTACCTTCTCCCCGTGCTCTGGCCACAGCCTGGTAATGTCAGCTGGACTTGCTAGTACATCCTACATAGACGCCTGATGAAACAGCACTGTACACATGGGTTAGCGTTGTCGCGACACGGCGGAGAGTTGTTGGAGCAACTCTTTCTAAGGTGCATGTAAGACGCTTTTTAGAAAACTCACTCAAAAAACGTAAGACTATAAAAATAAATTAAATAACAAGTTTATGGCTGCCAAAATCAGCAGCCCAAAGATCGTGGTCCGGCTCCTGCCGCATCAACAAAAAAACTGAATTGGCTGAGCCAGGAGGCGGGGATATAGGTGACTGGCCCATTGCATTCTGGGAGGCTGAAAACTTTTGATTGTTGGTACCAATCCGCTGACGCTACCTCATATCCCAATGTATATTCTGTGGATACTACTGTGGACCCTGCAGGAAAAATGGAAAATTCTCTCCTAGGGGGATACCAAATGTAAATTACCGCAGTTAATGGATTCCCCCAGGACTATCCAAGTAGCCCGTGAACACCGACACTTATCGAGGATTAGGCTGAGGCATGCAAAGCAGAATCCACGATAAGTAGCCCTCACAGACCTGTTTTTTGAGCAATAATGCATGTGTCCGGGAGTTTATTACAGATCTCATGTGTTACCGCCCAAAAACAGGTAATTAACCGCACTGTAGAAATGGACTGTAATTGGATAGCCCAAAAATACCATCGGGTTAAAAAGCCTGTTTGTGCCATGCAGTAAATTATCGCCGGTATTTGGATACTGGGCGCAGTGTTACACAGATAAGGTAAGTACAGGGCCGGCTCTAGCATTAGGCAGCTTTAGGCGGCTGCCTAGGGGCGCCGGATCCTGGAGGGCGCCACTAAATTCATCTAGTAAAAAGCTGAAGGATGACTGTGTGTGCGGCCTCCTCCTTACACTGCACTGGCTGCTGCTGCGGGTCTAATCAGGTGCAGCCGTCACTATCAGGTTATACAACAGAGTGCCTCAGCGCTTCCTCCGTGCTAACAAGTGTAACATCATGTCATATGAAGGCACATAGGAGGCGGATGTAACTATGGCTCCCCAAGGGGCACCCCCACGGCCGCTCCTCATAGTACTGATGCAGGCCCCTGCACCAAGCAGCACCTGACTACATGTTTGCACCTGCAGCATCGCTGTAATGCTGCTGCCGCCTGTAAGAGGAGTCATACCAATTATGAGGGAAAACAAGGAAACAACTATTAGGTAAGTAACCCATGGGGGTTTCTGCAGGACCACAGGCAGTACACATCTTACAGCCTGGTGGGTGGTTTGCAATTTTATACAGCATAATAGGGAAACACAGTCACTGGGGTACAATACAGTACATATGGAGAGGGGGGGGGGGGGGGGGGGTCAGTTAAATAACTTACAGATGGGGGGATGGGACACAATAAGGAGCATACAAATATATATATATATATATATATATATATATGTATATAATACTGTATGTATGGATACACATACAATTAAATATCCCAAAAGACCCCATATACAGATGCAGTGTATACTAGATAGATAGACAGACAGACAGCTAGCTAGCTAGCTAGCTAGCTAGACAGACAGATAGATAGATAAATTATCCCAGCACTCAGCAATAAAAATTAAATTGGCCTCAGTGTCCTATACAATTGCCCACATGCCAGCTAGCATGTATACATAGGCAGAAAGAATGGTCATCACTCAAGGATTTGAAAGTAAAAGTACTGTATATTGTGAACAAAGTCACGAAAATATACTTTTTCACTTAAAAGTCTATGAGTGTTGTTTCTTCTTTCTGTATATGTATAATAAATGCAATATACCCAAGTCCAGCTAGTGGACACCTGCATCTCCCCTCCGAAAGGTGGGGCTGTTTGTAGGTTAGGGGGCGCTGGGCTAGAGTATTTTTTTCTAAGGGTACATAGTCACGCCTCCTGTGATTAGGCCACACCCCCTGAAAAGTTCCTGGGCCCAATCCTGTATATTGAGGTGGGAAGTTGATTATAAATATTTAGTGTAGGATGGGACAGGAGTAATAATATTATGCAAGGACGTGTGTGCACGCGCATGTGTTTGTGTGTGTGCATATGTGTGTGGGGGGGTTTTAATGGATTGTTAGGGCTTTTGTGTGGGGGGTAATGTTAAGTGGGACTGTCTTGTATGTGTATGGGGTTTTTATGTGGAGACTGTTGTTGTGTGGGCATTGGTGTGATTATAGAGATAACTACCGTTCTCTGGGTGCTGGTGTTTGCGGATGATAATGTTATGTGGGCATGGGTGTGTGTGGTGGTGAGTAATTTGGTGTGTTCAGTAGAGGTTAATACTATTTTTGGTGCTGGTGTATTTGTGCATGGGCATGTGTGTGTGTGCTATGGCTTTGGCTATGGCTTCAGTCAAGCCAAATAGCCCCTCTCTGCATGCAAGCTGCAATGTGACCCAGCTATGACGAGCGGCTTTTCTCGCTCAAAATGTGTATCTTATTCGCATTAATAAAACAACTGGGAGGTGTGAGGAGTGACAGAACTGCATTGTTACCATATATTGGGCCTGATTCGGATTTGTAAGTAAATCTGATCGTTTACACACAAATCCCATAATAGGGGAACTGTACATGTGCCAAATTCTGTTGCACTTACAGTACCTACGGACTTTGTATGTGTGTAAAACCAATGTTTGTGCGTTAAAGTCTCAGCCTTGCATCTCTAAGAGAGTGTGAGCGTCTCATTTGTGAGTTAATGTGTGCGGTGGTTAATCTGAGGTGGGAACTGGTATGTATGGGGTTAATATTATGTAGGGACTGGTGGGTGTTAGTGGGAGGGGATAATATTATGTGGACACTGGTGTGCATGAAATAGTTTATGGGGGTCATTCCGACCCGATTGCTCGCTGCAGTTTATCGCAGCGATCGGGTCGGAATTGCGCATGCGCCACAGTGCGCAGGCACATGCCAGCTGTCGTTGCCTAGCGATCGCCTCTGAGGCAGAGGCAGTCGCTGGGCGGGAGGGGGCTGCACGGCGGCGTTTGCCCACCGTTATGGGGGTGCGGTCCGGCCAACGCAGGTCGGACCATGTGTGGGGCGGGCTGCAGCGGCTTCGTGACGTCACACGCAGCCGCTACGGGCCGGGGAGCGACAAGCAGCTACCGGCCAGCACGCTAAAGCTGCGCTGGCCGAGAGCTACTCTTAAAGTGCAAAAGCATCGCTGCTGTGCGATGCTTTTGCACTTCTGGGGGAAGGGGGGGGAGGGCGGCACTGACATGTGGGGAGGGATAGCTCTGTGCTGGGCGTCCCCCCGCATGTCTATTGTCATGATCGTAGCCCTGCAAAATTTTGCAGGGCTACAATCAACTCGGAATGACCCCCTATGCGTGGGAAAGAATGTGTGTATGGGGGGTTACTATGTGTGGGCACTGGTGTGTGTCTGGGGGTAGGCCCGGCGCTCAGCAAAGGGATGCAGTCAGGGCCGGTGCTAGGGTGTTCGGCGCCCCCCTGCAAACTATAAATTTGCGCCCTCCCATATTCCTTTGGCGCGCGACGCGAAAAGGGGTGTGGTCTCACAAGTAAGGGGCATGGCCACACAATAGTACCCCCATTCAAAATTATGCCACAATGTAGCACAATCTTATTCATCTTATACGTAATGCCCCACCCGTAGTAGTAGCGTCCTTATATGTAATGCCCCCCCAGTAGTAGTAGCATCCTTATGCATAATGCCCCCCCAGTAGTAGTAGCATCCTTATGCATAATGCCCCCCAGTAGTAGTAGCATCCTTATGCATAATGCCCCCCCAGTAGGAGTAGCATCCTTATGCATAATGTCCCCCCAGTAGTAGTAGCATCCTTATACATAATGCCCCCCAGTAGTAGTAGCATCCTTATACATAATGCCCCCCCAGTAGTAGTAGCATCCTTATACGTAGTGCACCCCCAGTAGTAGAAGCGTCCTTATACGTAATTCCCCCTAGTAGTAGTAGCGTACTTATACGTAATGCCCCCTCCAGTTGTAGTAGTGTCCTTATACGTAATGCACCCCCAGTAGTAGTAGCATCCTTATGCGTAATGCCCCCCCAGTAGTAGTAGCATCCTTATACATAATGACCCCTCCAGTAGTAGTAGCATCCTTATACGTAGTGCACCCCCAGTAGTAGAAGCGTCCTTATACGTAATTCCCCCTAGTAGTAGTAGCGTCCTTATACGTAATGACCCCTCCAGTTGTAGTAGCGTCCTTATACGTAGTGCACCCCCAGTAGTAGAAGCGTCCATATGCATAATTCCACCCTAGTAGTAGTAGCGTCCTTATACGTAATGCCCCCCCAGTTGTAGTAGCGTCCTTATACGTAGTGCACCCCCAGTAGTAGAAGCGTCCTTATACGTAATGCGCCCCCAGTAGTGGTACCGTCCTTATACATAATGCCCCCCCCAGTAGTAGCATCCTTATACGTAATGCCCTCCCCCAGTAGTAGTATTGTTATACGTAATGCCCCCCCAGTAATAGTAGCGTCCTATACATAATGCCCTCAAGTAGTAGTATCGTCCTTATACGTAATGACCCCCCAGTAGTAGCGTCTATACACGCAATGGCCCCCATTAGTAGCGTCGTTACACGTAATGCCCCCCCTGTAGTAGTAGCGTCCTTAAAGCACACATAAACGCACACAGACATACCACACACACACACACACATTTCCCTCTCACACTTCACTTACCTAAGCCAGTCTCCCTACACTACAGCAGCCTGGTCCGTGTAGCTCTGCCCCCTTCTGTCCCGTTTATCACCGCCCCCTTCCGTCCGCTTAGCTCCGCCCCCTTATGTACCGTGCACAGCGCTGTCCTGTCACACAGGTGAGGGGAGGGAGGAGGCTATTCACGCTGCAGGCGCCGCTGCCAGTGCCTGTCATACAGTGACAGGCACAGCAGCAGCAGGGGGCACAGGACGGCGCAGCAGGGAAGGAATGCAGAGCAGGGGGAGCGCCTCTCCGTCCCAGCGCCTCCCTGCACTGCATCCCTTCGCTGAGCGGGTAGCGCCGGGCCTGGATGCAGTGTAGGGAGGCGCCAGGAAGGAGAGGCACTCTCCCTGCTCAGTATCCCTGTGCTGAGCAAATGTTCCTGCTGCTGCCTGCTGCTGCGCCTGTCACAGTCTACCACAGGCGGAGGCGCCAGCAGCATGAAGCCTCCACTCCCCTCCCCTGTCACAAACTCACAGAGTGCAGTGTGCGGACATAAAGAGGGCGGAGCTACACTGGGAAAAGGGGCAGAGCTACACGGGGCCAGGCTGCAGCCTGCAACACAGGAGGATGAGCTGTCAGCAGTGCCGTAACTAGGCATTTTAGCGCTGTGTGCAAGAAATGGCATTGGCGCCCCCCCATATGCAAGATAGGGGCAGTGCGCGTCGTAGGCGCACAAAAAATATATAGTGCGTGGCTTCATGGGGAAGGGGCGTGACCACAAAATAATAGCAATTCATACTACGGTGCACAGTAGTCACCATTATTCAAATTACGCTGCACAGTAGCGCCACTACACCAGGTAGAGCCCCTTTAATACATTACAGCAGACAGTCCCCCTTTTTACACATTACAGCAGACAGTCCCCCTTTTTACACATTACGGCAGACAGCGTCCCCTTTTTACACATTACGGCAGACAGTGTCCCTTTTTTTTTACACATTACGGCAGACAGCGTCCCCTTTGTTTTTACACATTACGGCAGACAGCGTCCCCTTTTTTACACATTACAGCAGACAGCGTCCCCTTTTTACACATTACGGCAGGCAGCGTCCCCTTTTTTACACATTACGGCTGCCAGCGTCCCCCTTTTTATACATTGCGGCAGCCAGTCCCCCTTTTTACACATTATGGCAGATGGTGTCCCCCTTTTTACACATTGCGGCAGCCAGCGTCCCCCTTTTTACACATTGCGGCAGCCAGTCCCCCTTTTTACACATTACGGCAGACGGTGTCCCCCTTTTTACACATTGCGGCAGCCAGTCCCCCTTTTTACACATTACGGCAGACGGTGTCCCCCTTTATACATATTGCGGCAGCCAGCGTCCCCCTTTTTACACATTGCGGCTGCCAGTCCCCCTTTTTACACATTACGGCAGACGGTGTCCCCCTGAGAGAGAGAGAGAGATACTTACCATCTCCCGCTGGCAGGCTCCTCGTGCTGGCAGCTCCCTCGGTGTAGGCATCGGACAAGGAGGAGGAGGGAGCGGGACTGGAGCCGCAGCAGCGCTATGTCACTGGTAGAAAGCGCCGCTGCAGCAGCCCCCACTCCTTCCGTATAGGCTGCTGCAGCGGCGCTTACTACCAATGACATAGCGCTGCTGCGGCTCCAGTCCCCCTCCCTCCTCCTCCTTCTCCGCTGCCCGGCGCTGCTCTCTCCTCTCCAGCGCGGCGCACAGCACACAGCAGAGGCGGCATGTAATGAGTCAATTTTACTCATTACATGCCGCTGGCCGTTGCGCCCTCAGGGCAACTGCGCTGTGTGCCAGGCACACCTAGCACACACGTAGTTACGGCCCTGGCTGTCAGACTTCCTTATGTAAGTGGCTGGAAAGAGCGAGTGAGTGAAAGTGTGTGTGTGTGTGTATACGTATGTACTGTATGTGTGTGTGTGTATGTATGTATACAGTATCTGTATAAGTATGTGTGTGTATGTGCGACTGTGTATGTGTGTAATGTATGTACAGTATGTGTGTGTGTATGTGGTGTGTGTATGTGTGACTGTGCGGCATAATGTGTGTGTCACTGCTACAGGGTCGTCTTGTATAACTGTCACTGCTACAGGGGGCGTTACGTGTAAGCGTCACTGCTACAGGGGGTTTTACGTGTGCAAGCGTCACTGGTACAGGGGGTGTTACGTGTGCAAGCGTCACTGGTACAGGGGGTGTTACATGTACAAGCATCACTGGCACAGGTGGCGTTATGTGTGCAAGTGTCACTACTACTGGGGGCTTTACTTGTGTAAGCGCCACTACTACAAGGGGCGTTACGTGTGCAAACGTCACTACTTCTGGGGGCTTTACATGTGTAAGCGTCACTGGTACAGGGGGTATTACGTGTGTAAGCATTACTACTACAGGGGGCGTTACGTGTGTAAGCGTCTCTGGTGCAGGGGGCGTTACGTGTGTAAGCGTCACTGGTGCAGGGGGGCGTTACGTGTGTGCCACTGGTACAGGGGGCGTTACGTGTGTAAGCGTCACTGGTACAGGGGGCGTTGTGTGTGTAAGTGTCACTGCTACAGGGGGTGTTATGTGTGTAAGTGTCACTGGTACAGGTGGCGTTACGTGTGTAAGCGTCACTGGTACAGGGGGTGTTACGTGTGTAAGCGTCACTGGTACAGGGGCGTTACGTGTGTAAGTGTCACTGCTACATGAGGCGAGGGGGAGCATTATGTGTATAAGCGTCACTGCTACAGGGGGCATTATGTGCGCTGTCCCTTTGTAAAGTATGGGAGGGCGCAAATTTATAGTTTGGGGCGCTGAACACCCTAGCACCAGCCCTGTCTGGGGGTATATGGGGGTATATGTCATTTGGGGGGAGATGTACGATGCAGAGAATGGAGATAAAGTACTAACCAACAGCTCCTAACACAACCTGTAACATGACAGTTAAGAGCTCATTGTTTGGTACTTTGGGGTCTATTCATAAAGCAGTGATAAGAGTGGAGAAGTGAGCCAGTGGAGAAGTTGCCACAATCAGCTGCTCCGTACAATTGTATAGTATACAACCTAGAAATATTAATTCAGTGATGATTGGTTGCCATGGGCAACTTCTCCACTGGCTCACTGCTTCATGAATAGACCCTTTTATCTCTCTTCACTTTCCAAGGTGTAGTATATCTACCCCTTAGTATATTTGCCCCTTGGTCACTGGTGTGTGTGAGTGGAATAATGTTGAGTACACTTATGAGTGTGTGTGTGGGGTTAATATGTTGGTGATGGTTGCAAGAAAATAGGATAATTTATTAAATGTGAAAACTATTTAAAGTTGGGGTGAGACTGCAGTATGCCTATTTGACAAATGTAAAGGCTGATTGTGGGCCTATATATTAAATGTGAATGTGATTAGATTGATGTTAGGGTAGCAGAGGGGATTCGGCCTAACTATTATTAGTGAACTAGTTAGCCGCCGGTGTGTGAAACACTTGAATTCCTCCCATAGACGTGAGGCGCAGCATTAGTCTTATTACACAGGATGCAATTTAATGTCAATCTAGTTGGGGAGAAGGAGGTATAATTATTAAATGTGGGTTCTATTGATTTAATGTCGGGTGTGGTTGGGAGTGAGTTGCTAAATCATTTACTTATTGCTTGGCTTTTCAGGTGGTGCATATTACGTATCTCTATTCCAACCAGGGTCCCATCACTCCAGGATCCAGCTAAGCAGCAACTCAGTTTAAGACCCCAGCAGCAGCAGGTAGAAAAAGCAGAACATGCAGGAGAGAGCAGCACTGTCCGACAGCCATGCCAATTATTGCTCCTCCCTTATCCGCACAACTAGTAAAATAAACTCTTAGGTAGATTACCATGTAACCTGCTAAGGAGACTGGCGTTCACGGAGATGTCATACACTCACCTGTTTGAGCTGAGTTTCAGAGTTGACATGGATCTCACATACTGGGCAATGAAAAGCCTTGTTTTGGACACCAATGCTGGTCTTATTGCCAATCCTTTTGGGTTTCCGATTAGCACGGTTCAGCACCTTACCCCTGCTCTTCCTCGGGTGAGTGCTCTGTCCATCAAGGATGGATTTGTGCTTTGCACCTGTACAATGTCAATATATTACACAGAGTTCATAACCCAAAAACATATTTTTCTTAATTAAGCTGTATGATGATAGCTGTAACATAACATGGTATAGCCTCTACCCTGCCCTAGCCAAGGGACTAAGTTGAGTTCCACATGAAATATGAATTAGAATATTTTATTCCTTGACACAATATGAATGAAAAGATATTGGAGATTAACCCCTTTATGTTGGAGTGACCCATTTTAATCTGAATTCTCCAGTCATTACTAATCCCCTTGGTAAGATCTGGAGATAATTTGCACATAGTTCATGAATTGTGTCCACAAGAAGCATGACATACCTATTCTGTGCTGTAAGTGATGTGACAGTTGTGGCAGCACCATCATTACTTACCAGCATTATGAGCCTCCAGTTGAGACGTTGAGTTCACAGTGACTTTGCAGGTGGGACAATACAAGTGCTCTCTATTTTTACGATCCTTCTCACTGTCCTGTACACAAGTGACCTCTGGACTCTTTTCCGGACTGTATGGTGCATCTGGAGCCAGGGACCCGGTGTCCAGTAATTCAGTGAAGCTGTCTGAAGCCTCTAGGGAGGCACATTCCTCCTCCGGGTCAGCGCTGGAAGGCTCAGGAGTAGGCTCAGGGGTTGGCGTGCAGGGACTGGCATCTGTGTGCAGGGCACTGAGCCCAGCAATTCCATTATGTGCCTCTATAGCTACAAAAAGAGAGAGACCATTATAGTGTGGTCACTGTACTGTACTCTATGTATACTATAGCCAAACAAATGGTCAGCTGAAAATGATAACCACTTAGAAATTCATAGCAATCTATGTTTAATCAATTACAAATAGCCTAGGTTCTTGTTATCAGTTGTTGTAACAGTATTTCTCACATCGTAACCAATGCAGTGTGCCCACCAGAGCTGCCTTGCCTGGTGCTCTGTGGAGAATGAAACAAGCATGGCTCTGATCAACCTGCAAGGATCCCTCCTAGTCATTTTATATCTCCCATGATGAGTCATCAATTCCAGGCATTACCTATTTTCCCAGTGTAATCCCATGTAGTGCGCCTAAAATAGCTGCCTCGCCTGGATCCCTCATGTTGGAAATGTAAATCTCTGTATCATGTTATTTCTAAGTATCATGTAAAGCGCCTTGAGTCCTATTTGAGAAAGAGCGCTATATATATAAAATTATTATTATTTGGTTACAAAGACAGATTATATCATTGTGACAATTCCAGGGAGATGGCATCTTACTTTGTCATGAGTTGATGATTTCGCTATAACTAGTTACCATCCCCAAAAAATGACGGAACAACATAACAGTAATGCCAGTGCCGGCGGCTGTGCACACCCGAATGGAGCATCACTTGAATTGCTCCATCCAGCGCCATCTAGTGGCCACCAGCGCACACACTTGAATTCACCCCTTAGAGGTGAGGAGCAGCATTCGCCTTTTATTATATACAGTAGAACGACTGTATAATATTTTATGGCAGCCTGCACAGGCCAGGGTAGTTGTTCCTGGCTGTTTGTATTCTGCAGTAATGTTTTAGTTAAATGTCTACTTTCCCTGTAGTCTTCTGCTAATATCAGTATTTGCAGTATGTGGATGTTTGTTTGATCTTCAGATTCATTGCTTTACCTCTTTATGTTTCAAAACAAAAGTTACATTTTATACATAGAGTAAAGAAAAATGTTTGGAGTGTGTATATTCTCCCCGTGCTTGCGTGGGTTTCCTTCGGGTGCACCGGTTTCCTCATACAATCCAAAAATATACTGGTAGGTTAATTGGATCCCAGCATAAATTAACCGTAGAGTGAATGTGTGTGCGTGTACATGTGGTAGGGAATATAGTTTGTAAACCCCACTGGGGCAGGGACTGATTTAAATGGGCAAATATTCTCTGTACAGCGCTGCGGAATATGTGTGCGCTATATAAATAACTGGTAATAATAATAATAATAAAATGTAAGAAAAGTGGAATTCCTCATGTAATCAGATGAAATGGGTGACATTATTATTATTAGTAGTATTTATCCTGGTCTGCACAAATCCGGCCATATATAGCTAAGTGGCAAGTCCCATCCCTTTTACACAACAAAAATCTGGACAGCCTTAAAATAGACGTGTGGAGGTATTTGTACTTATTATAATGTAATATACATTGACAGATTACAACTACGCACATGAAAAAAAGATGGTGGGACAGCGATGTTATATGTGAATGCAACTCGTTTATTATACTATGACTGAATGGTCACTGTTGTAATATTTCTAGAGATAATGAAGGTTGTGGGTGATGCTTGTTTCCACAAGTCTTTCTCATACACTGCAATGATATGAACAGCAGAGGTCCTGCCAGGCACATCTTGTGTATATCAGTCAGAGGCCTGTAGCCCCACTTCCCTGCTCTGTGGTCTGAGTCAGCTGTAACATTACCCAGCTTAGTGTTAGCACAAGATGGAGCTCAAAATTAGAATTTCTGTTATTTCCACCAAGCCTTTTTCATGCACGTGGACACAATAGGGACTGGATCCCTGCTGGGACAATCAAGCTATTATCTCTACCACCAAGTTCAAAAGCAATTAACAAATGCTTCTTCAGGCTTATCTCCTTCCCCCAACATGGGATATGTTAACATCCATGACGGACATCAAAGAGGATTCTCTCGTATTACCGTTCAGCTTGATTTTTCAGGCCGGATGTGTGAGCGAGAGGGAAAATCAGGTTATATGAAGATTTGGCGATTGGGTTTACTGTAACCATTAAATATATACAATACTCAACAATTCTTTAGTAAAACAGTACTAGTATTATTGTATAGATTGTTTAATCCTGAGCAGGCATTCTTCCTATATTTTAGCAGATTGCCATTACAAAAAAAGTAAAATATTTAAGACTATCTTTTATTGCTATGAAATGTTGTTTCAGTCTCAATAAAGATGTAAAAAACACCCGTAATAGAATGTGACAATTAAGGCATTACAAGGGTTCCGTGGCGTTGTAAAAAGGGATACAACTGACAAAAAGATAAGGATGTGCAGACTGACAGTATATAAATTCACATAATTACAGTGAGTTGTTACAGTAGTATAATTATGTAGCGAAAACAAAAGGGAGAGGGCCCTGCTCATACACTCTCTATAGGGGATATGGGTGGACACAATAGGAGAAGAGGGCAGAGAAGAGGAGGACGGATAGTAAACTAGCAGATTAGTTTAAAGGTTGCCCTTGAACCCTGGAGCATTGCAGAGGTTAGAAGCAAGCAGCTCAGGAGAATACGAGAATGAGAAGTGGTGATCAGAGAGGAAGTGAGGCAGCATTCATTACCAGAGAGCAAAGAGGGCGCAACTGAGTGTGTGAGGGCATGAGTCTGGAGATATAGCGGGACATTCAAATGACTTGGTCGCCAAGATAATTAAGGTGGACCAACAGAACAATTCAATTGGGTTGTGCGCCAGTTAATTAACGCGTTTGTTGCACCCAAAAACACTGAGTTTAGCTGTGTAAAGCTGCTAAACCAGTCTAAAGTCCCGGTTCAAGTGCTCAAACCACAGGCTTTTTGCACATTTCTGCTGGCCACCTCAGGAGGCAGCAAGCAGAAATGTACCCGCAGCATTCGTGCTTGATCGGAGCAGCAAATGAATTGCTCTGTTGGGCGCACACTCATTAGTGTGGTGCCCAAACAACTGAATTCCCTCATAGGTAGAAGTGATGTTGATAGTTTTATAGGTTAGAGAACTTAATTCTGAGTAACATAGTACGCCAGTAGAGTGACTGGCGGGGGGGGGTGGGGGGGGGGGGCAGCAGAGTTAGAGCGATGAGGGAGGAAAATGAGGCAGGCAGCAGAGCTGAAGATAGACTGGAAACGGTGAAAGCAGGAGTTAGGAAAGTCAGAGAGGAGCAGATTGCAGTAGTAATGTGGGAAATTATGAGGGCATCAATTATAAGCTTTATTGACCTGATTCTGGAAATATTGTGGAGATGGAAGCAACAAGTTTGTGAAAGGTATTGGGTGTGGGGAGAAGGCTAGGGCAGAGGTAATGGTGACCTATACAGATGTGTACTCATACATCTCGCCTCAATATGACGCAGCGCAAGATGCCTGGCGTAAGTGATCTGACAGGTCCTATGAAACTCCACTAGCATCAGGTTATATTTTATTGCCAATGTTTCTTAGTCACAACATGATGCAGGTAGGACACACCAAGAGTCTGTGCTGATTAATTTGATATGTGACACTTGTGACTGAGCCTGTATATGAAGCACAATGGAACTTGGCATGGAAAAACCCACGCCCGCTGCATCGTAGCATCTCATATACAGACTCAGATTCAGAGACTAAGTCGCACACAGAAAATAAGAATTTACTCACCGGTAAATCTATTTCTCGTAGTCCGTAGTGGATGCTGGGGACTCCGTAAGGACCATGGGGAATAGACGGGCTCCACAGGAGACTGGGTACTCTAAAGAAAGATTCAGTACTATCTGGTGTGCACTGGCTCCTCCCTCTATGTCCCTTCTCCAGACCTCAGTTAAGGAAACTGTGCCCGGAAGAGCTGACATTACAAGGAAAGGATTTTGGAATCCAGGGTAAGACTCATACCAGCCACACCAATCACACTGTACAACTTGTGATAAACTTACCCAGTTAACAGTATGAACAACAACTGAGCATCACTCAACCGATGCTACATAACCATAACCCTTTGTTAAGCAATAACTATATACACGTATTGCAGAAAGTCCGCACTTGGGACGGGCGCCCAGCATCCACTACGGACTACGAGAAATAGAATTACCGGTGAGTAAATTCTTATTTTCTCTAACGTCCTAGTGGATGCTGGGGACTCCGTAAGGACCATGGGGATTATACCAAAGCTCCCAAACGGGCGGGAGAGTGCGGATGACTCTGCAGCACCGAATGGGCAAACACAATGTCCTCCTCAGCCAGGGTATCAAACCTGTAGAATTTTGCAAAAGTGTTTGAACCCGACCAAGTAGCAGCTCGGCAAAGCTGTAATGCAGAGACCCCTCGGGCAGCCGCCCAAGAAGAGCCCACTTTCCTTGTGGAATGGGCTTTCACTGATTTCGGCTGCGGCAATCCCGCCGCAGAATGAGCCTGCTGAATCGTGTTACAGATCCAGCGAGCAATAGTTTGCTTTGAAGCAGGAGCACCCAGCTTGTTGGATGTATACAGGATAAACAGCGAGTCAGTCTTCCTGACTCCAGCCGTTCTGGTTACATAAATCTTCAAAGCCCGGACTACGTCCAGCAACTTGGAGTCCTCCAAGTCACGAGTAGCCGCAGGCACCACAATAGGTTGGTTTAAATGAAAAGATGACACCACCTTTGGCAGAAACTGCGGACGAGTCCGCAATTCTGCCCTGTCCATATGGAAAACCAGATAGGGGCTTTTACATGACAAAGCCGCCAATTCTGACACACGCCTAGCTGAAGCTAAAGCCAACAGCATGACCACTTTCCACGTGAGATACTTTAGTTCCACGGTCTTAAGTGGCTCAAACCAGTGGGATTTCAGGAAATCCAACACCACGTTAAGATCCCAAGGTGCCACTGGTGGCACAAAAGGGGGCTGAATATGCAGCACTCCCTTAACAAACGTCTGAACCTCAGGCAGTGAAGCCAGTTCTTTTTGAAAGAAGATGGATAGGGCCGAAATCTGGACCTTTATGGACCCTAATTTTAGGCCCATAGTCACACCTGACTGTAGGAAGTGCAGGAATCGACCCAGCTGGAATTCCTCTGTAGGGGCCTTCCTGGCCTCACACCAAGCAACATATTTTCGCCATATACGGTGATAATGCTTTGCTGTCACGTCCTTCCTAGCCTTTATCAGCGTAGGAATAACTTCATCCGGAATGCCCTTTTCGGCTAGGATTCGGCGTTCAACCGCCATGCCGTCAAACGCAGCTGCGGTAAGTCTTGGAACAGACAGGGCCCCTGTTGCAATAGGTCCTGTCTGAGAGGCAGAGGCCATGGTTCCTCTGTGAGCATTTCTTGCAGTTCCGGGTACCAAGTCCTTCTTGGCCAGTCCGGAACAATGAGTATTGTTTTCACTCTTCTTTTCCTTACGATTCTCAGTACCTTGGGTATGAGAGGAAGAGGAGGAAACACATAGACCGACTGGAACACCCACGGTGTTACCAGTGCGTCCACAGCTATCGCCTGAGGGTCCCTTGACCTGGCGCAATACCTATTTAGCTTTTTGTTGAGGCGGGACGCCATCATGTCCACCTGTGGCAGTTCCCACCGACTTGCAATCTGCGTGAAGACTTCTTGATGAAATCCCCACTCTCCCGGGTGGAGGTCGTGCTTGCTGAGGAAGTCTGCTTCCCAGTTGTCCACTCCCGGAATGAACACTGCTGACAGTGCTTGCACGTGATTCTCCGCCCAACGAAGAATCCTGGTGGCTTCCGCCATCGCCACTTTGCTTCTTGTGCCGCCCTGGCGGTTTACATGAGCCACTGCGGTGATGTTGTCTGACTGAATCAGCACCGGTTGGTTGCGAAGCAGAGGCTCCGCTTGACTCAGGGCGTTGTATATGGCCCTTAGTTCCAGGATATTTATGTGCAGACAAGCCTCCTGTGATGCACCGACACCTGTTTCGGTTTTAAGAGGTCTCTGACTAGAGTCACGAGCTCCTGAGCCTTCTCCGCCGGGAGAAACACCTTCTTCTGGTCTGTGTCCAGAATCATGCCCAGAAAGGGCAGACGCGTCGTAGGAATCAGCTGCGATTTTGGGATATTCAGAATCCAGCCGTGCTGTTGCAACACTTCCTGAGAGTGTGCTACGCTGATCAGCAACTTCTCTCTGGACCTCGCCTTTAAGAGGAGATCGTCCAAGTATGGGATAATTGTGACTCCTTGCTTTCTCAGGAGCACCATCATTTCTGCCATTACCTTGGTAAATATTCTCGGTGCCGTGGAGAGCCCAAACGGCAACGTCTGGAATTGGTAATGACAGTCCTGTACCACAAATCTGAGGTACTCCTGATGAGGTGGATAAATGGGGACATGCAAGTAAGCATCCTTGATGTCCAGAGACGCCATAAAATCCCCTTCTTCCAGGCTTGCAATGACCGCTCTGAGCGATTCCATTTTGAACTTGAATTTCTTCAGATAAATGTTCAGGGATTTTAAATTCAAGATGGGTCTGACCGAACCGTCCGGTTTCGGTACTACAAACATAGTGGAATAGTAACCCCTTCCCTGTTGAAGGAGAGGAACCTTTACAACCACCTGCTGGAGGTATAACTTGTGAATTGCTGCCAGCACTACCTCCCTTTCCATGGGGGAAACTGGCAAGGCCGATTTTAGGTAACGGTGAGGGGGCGTCACCTCGAATTCCAGTTTGTATCCCTGAGACACAACTTGTATAGCCCAAGGATCCACCCGTGAGCGAACCCACTGGTGGCTGAAATGTCGGAGACGCGCCCCCACGGCTCCTGGCTCCGCCTGTGGAGCCCCAGCATCATGCGGTGGATTTAGTGGAAGCCGGGGAGGACTTTTGTTCCTGGGAACTAGCTGCGTGGTGCAGCCTCTTTCCTCTACCCCTGCCTCTGGCAAGAAAGGATGCACCTCTGACTTTCTTGCTCTTTTGCGAACGAAAGGACTGCATTTGGTAATACGGTGCTTTCTTAGGCTGTGGCGGGACATAAGGCAAGAAATTTGACTTCCCAGCCGTAGCTGTGGAAACTAGGTCTGAGAGACCGTCCCCAAACAATTCCTCACCCTTATAAGGTAAAACCTTCATGTGTTTTTTAGAGTCGGTATCCCCTGTCCATTGCCGAGTCCATAAGACCCTCCTGGCAGAAATGGACATTGCGTTTACTCTAGAGCCCAGCAGGCAAATGTCCCTCTGGGCATCCCGCATATATAGGACCGCGTCCTTGATATGTGACAGGGTCATTAGAACAGAGTCCCTGTCCAGGGTATCTAACTCCTCAGACAGAGTATCCGTCCATGCTGCTACCGCACTACACATCCAGGCCGAAGCAATTGCTGGCCTCAGCAGCGTACCAGAATGTGTGTAAACAGACTTCAGGATAGCTTCCTGCTTTCTATCCGCAGGATCCCTTAGGGCGGCCGTATCCTGAGACGGCAGGGCCACCTTCTTAGATAAGCGTGTCAACGCCTTGTCTACCCTGGGGCAGGATTCCCAGCGTAACCTGTCCGTTGGCGGGAAAGGATACGCCATCAGCAATCTCTTGGAAATTACTACCTTCCTATCAGGGGAATCCCACGCTTTTTCACATAATTCATTCAATTCATGTGACGGGGGAAAAGCCACTTCTTGCTTTTTCTCCCCATACATATAAATCCTCTTGTCAGGGACAGGATTTTCCTCAGAAATGTGTAACACATCCTTCATTGCCACAATCAAGTAGCGGATGGCTTTAGTCATTTTAGGCTGCAACTTTGCATCATCGTCATCGACACTGGAATCAGATTCCGTGTCGACGTCTGTGTCAACTAACTGGGATATTGGGCGCTTTTGAGACCCTGACGGCCTCTGCGCTGTGGGAGCAGGCATAGGTTGAGACCCCGACTGTCCCAAGGCTACAGCTTTATCCAATCTGTTATGTAAGGAGCTTACATTATCATTTAACACCTTCCACATATCCATCCAATCAGGTGTTTGGGGAGACAGAGAGAGAGTATGCTAGCACACACCCCAGCACTATATAACCCAGGGATCACACTGTACCTTAGTGTTTACCCAGTAGCTGCTGTTTTTATATATATATATATATATATATATATATATATCTCTGCGCCTAAATTTATGTGCCCCCCCCTCTCTTTTTTACCCTCTATTGCACCTGTATACTGCAGGGGAGAGCTTGGGGAGCGTCCTTCCAGCGGAGCTGTGAAGAGAAAATGGCGCTGGTGTGCTGAAGAAGAAGGCCCCGCCTCCTCAGCGGCGGGCTTCTGTCCCGCTTCTCATGTGTAAAAATGGCGGGGGCTCGCACATATATACAGTGCCTGACTGTATATATGTATACTTTTGCTATCAGGTATCTTAATTGCTGCCCAGGGCGCCCCCCCCCTGCGCCCTGCACCCTACAGTGACCGGAGTGTGTGGGTGTGCTGCGGGAGCAATGGCGCACAGCTGCAGTGCTGTGCGCTACCTTAAGTGAAGACAGGAGTCTTCTGCCGCCGATTTCGATGTCTTCTTGCTTCTGCTGCTTCTGTACTTCTGGCTCTGCGAGGGGGACGGCGGCGCGGCTCCGGGAACGGACGATCAAGGTTAGGTACCTGTGTTCGATCCCTCTGGAGCTAATTGTGTCCAGTAGCCTAAGAAGCGCAACTTAGCTGCAGTGAGTAGGTTTGCTTCTCTCCCCTCAGTCCCACGTAGCAGAGAGTCTGTTGCCAGCAGAAGCTCTCTGAAAATAAAAAACCTGACAAAATACTTTCTTTTCTAGCAAGCTCAGGAGAGCCCACTAGGAGCATCCAGCTCTGGCCGGGCACAGATTCTAACTGAGGTCTGGAGGAGGGGCATAGAGGGAGGAGCCAGTGCACACCAGATAGTACTGAATCTTTCTTTAGAGTGCCCAGTCTCCTGCGGAGCCCGTCTATTCCCCATGGTCCTTACGGAGTCCCCAGCATCCACTAGGACGTTAGAGAAATACAAGTGTCACATATCACATTAAGCAGCACAGTCTCTTGGTGTATCCCAGTAGCATCGTGTTGCGACTAAGACGCATTTTTAGCAAAAAAGACGCATGATGCTAACATGATGCGTGCTTAGAGGGGCTGTTTGGCGAGACTGCAGCAAAGATGTATGCATACACATCTATACATTGGAACGGGAGAACCAAGGAAAAATGAGACATGTTTAACAGACAGGGAGAGGGTGGGGATAGAGGAGGCCGTGGCTAGGGGAAAGACAACACTGGTAACAATCAGACTTTCAACATAATGTTCATTCACATTTTTATAAAAGAGTAAATTTAAAAAACAAAATTTTTTATCTGTACATTTAAAAAAGTCATAATGAATAAATTGATAATACCAAATGCATGTGTGAGCTCTTTGGTTGGGTAGCGCTGTCATTGATGATACAGGGTGGGATGTATCAAGTATCACAACATCCCGCCTCTTATTACATGCCCACCGGCATTTTGTAACACAGATATACATGATTACTTGCCAGGATAGCTCTTCCAATGTAGAGTTTTCCCAGCAAAGCCACATAAGGAAGGAGAGGGATGCTTCCCCGGGGACTCACTGCAGAAAGAAGCCCATTTGCTTCTATAGGCAACGCCATTTATAGATTTTGTTGCCTATGAGGCTTATGATGTCACATCTCAACCCCATAGAATTTCTTTGGGACTTGCTGTGCAGCGGGTCTGCAGCAAATATGTCTGATATCTGCTCTGGACCTATTTAAAACATATGACATCAGTTTTCTAAAGTTTTACTGCATCTTTACTAATGATACATCCCGCCCATAAGCTTTAATATCTTTAAGAAGTCAAACAATTAAAATACTTCTAAAGCGTATTCTGAGAAATCTAATCACATAATCTAAAGCCCCTAGAGTGTGACAATGTAAAAATGCACAAAGATGGCAGGGTTGTGCTGTAACAAGTCTGCCTCTGAGATATGTCCCATAATTCCTCACTGTTACACATTTGGTTACTAATCTTGGCTAAAACGACAGCAATAATGCAGAATTTTTACCAAGAAAAGCAGGAAAGGTCAGTTTAGCACATCTGCTGGGCAGTGTCTAGGGATATGTGCATGTGTGCCAGCTCACACATGACTGCTGGAACTGAAGGCCCAGGTTTGGGTTTTCAGTTCCACTTGACAAAAAAAATATGTAAAAAAAAAAATTGTGAGTAACTTTGAATAATATAGTAATCCGGGACTCCTCTTGGAGCACCGCAAGACCCTGCTCTTGTGCAGAGGTTTTCTCCCTCTCATGACGGCCTAATGCTGCCAGCGAGGAGTTCGGTAAATATGCACAGCCAGCGCTGCCACTGAAGGGTGTATGTAATGCCATCTCATTTGCAGGCTATGGAGATGAAGTAAGCTTAAAAAAAATCTATGATTTTTCTGCAGTTATCCCTCTTCTCAAATAGGAGAAAGCAGTGATAACCCCTTTCTCCAGCAAAAAAACAAACAGTTATCACTGCTTCATAAATAGATCTCCAGATACCATAGTAGTAATACCGTTTGTAGATTGTTACCAATTAATACACAAAGCATCTTACGTTCGTTGTGAGAGTCTGCGTTTCTTTTGGTGTCCACTGGGGGCAATGATGTCCTCTCCCGACTTCCGTGTCGCCTCTGCTTGTGCCGTGCACTGTCTAGAGCTCTGAGCTTCCGTGCGTGCTTGTGACCCTTGTAATGAGCTTCAGCTTGGTTCTGTGACAGAGAGAATTTGTGATTATGGACTGAGTACTTCTGGTTTGTAGCACAGTTTTAGTGAACCCCTTTGAGATTGTGACATACAGTTGTATAGAATAATAATAAAAATAAGAATTTACTTACCGATAATTCTATTTCTCGTAGTCCGTAGTGGATGCTGGGGACTCCGTCAGGACCATGGGGATTAGCGGCTCCGCAGGAGACAGGGCACAAAAGTAAAAGCTTTAGGACTAGGTGGTGTGCACTGGCTCCTCCCCCTATGACCCTCCTCCAAGCCTCAGTTAGGATACTGTGCCCGGACGAGCGTACACAATAAGGAAAGATTTTGAATCCCGGGTAAGACTCATACCAGCCACACCAATCACACTGTACAACTTGTGATCTGAACCCAGTTAACAGCATGATAACAGAGGAGCCTCTGAAAAGATGGCTCACAACAATAATAACCCGATTTTTGTAACAATAACTATGTACAAGTATTGCAGACAATCCGCACTTGGGATGGGCGCCCAGCATCCACTACGGACTACGAGAAATAGAATTATCGGTAAGTAAATTCTTATTTTCTCTGACGTCCTAAGTGGATGCTGGGGACTCCGTCAGGACCATGGGGATTATACCAAAGCTCCCAAACGGGCGGGAGAGTGCGGATGACTCTGCAGCACCGAATGAGAGAACTCCAGGTCCTCCTCAGCCAGGGTATCAAATTTGTAGAATTTAGCAAACGTGTTTGCCCCTGACCAAGTAGCAGCTCGGCAAAGTTGTAAAGCCGAGACCCCTCGGGCAGCCGCCCAAGATGAGCCCACCTTCCTTGTGGAATGGGCATTTACAGATTTTGGCTGTGGCAGGCCTGCCACAGAATGTGCAAGCTGAATTGTACTACAAATCCAACGAGCAATCGTCTGCTTAGAAGCAGGAGCACCCAGCTTGTTGGGTGCATACAGGATAAACAGCGAGTCAGTTTTCCTGACTCCAGCCGTCCTGGAAATATATATTTTCAGGGCCCTGACAACATCTAGCAACTTGGAGTCCTCCAAGTCCCTAGTAGCCGCAGGCACCACAATAGGTTGGTTCAGGTGAAACGCTGACACCACCTTAGGGAGAAACTGGGGACGAGTCCGCAGTTCTGCCCTGTCCGAATGGAAAATCAGATATGGGCTTTTGTGAGACAAAGCCGCCAATTCTGACACTCGCCTGGCCGAGGCCAGGGCCAACAGCATGGTCACTTTCCATGTGAGATATTTCAAATCCACAGATTTGAGCGGTTCAAACCAATGTGATTTGAGGAATCCCAGAACTACGTTGAGATCCCACGGTGCCACTGGAGGCACAAAAGGGGGTTGTATATGCAGTACTCCCTTGACGAATGTCTGGACTTCAGGAACTGAAGCCAATTCTTTCTGGAAGAAAATCGACAGGGCCGAAATTTGAACCTTAATGGACCCCAATTTGAGGCCCATAGACACTCCTGTTTGCAGGAAATGCAGGAATCGACCGAGTTGAAATTCCTCCGTGGGGGCCTTCCTGGCCTCACACCACGCAACATATTTTCGCCAAATGCGGTGATAATGTTGTGCGGTCACCTCCTTCCTGGCTTTGACCAGGGTAGGTATGACCTCTTCCGGAATGCCTTTTTCCCTTAGGATCCGGCGTTCAACCGCCATGCCGTCAAACGCAGCCGCGGTAAGTCTTGGAACAGACAGGGTCCTTGCTGAAGCAAGTCCCTTCTTAACGGCAGAGGCCATGGGTCCTCTGTGAGCATCTCTTGAAGTTCCGGGTACCAAGTCCTCCTTGGCCAATCCGGAGCCACGAGTATAGTTCTTACCCCTCTCCGTCTTATAATTCTCAGTACCTTGGGTATGAGAGGAAGAGGAGGGAACACATACACTGACTGGTACACCCACGGTGTTACCAGAGCGTCCACAGCTATTGCCTGAGGGTCCCTTGACCTGGCGCAATACCTGTCCAGTTTTTTGTTGAGGCGGGACGCCATCATGTCCACCTTTGGTTTTTCCCAATGGTTCACAATCATGTGGAAGACTTCCGTGTGAAGTCCCCACTCTCCCGGGTGGAGGTCGTGCCTGCTGAGGAAGTCTGCTTCCCAGTTGTCCACTCCCGGAATGAACACTGCTGACAGTGCTATCACATGATTTTCCGCCCAGCGAAGAATCCTTGCAGCTTCTGCCATTGCCCTCCTGCTTCTTGTGCCGCCCTGTCTGTTTACGTGGGCGACTGCCGTGATGTTGTCCGACTGGATCAGCACCGGCTGACCTTGAAGCAGAGGTCTTGCTAGGCATAGAGCATTGTAAATTGCCCTTAGCTCCAGTATATTTATGTGGAGAGAAGTCTCTAGACTTGACCACGTTCCCTGGAAATTTCTTCCCTGTGTGACTGCTCCCCAGCCTCTCAGGCTGGCATCCGTGGTCACCAGGATCCAATCCTGAATGCCGAATCTGCGGCCCTCTAGTAGATGAGCACTCTGCAGCCACCACAGAAGAGACACCCTTGTCCTCGGAGACAGGGTTATCCGCTGATGCATCTGAAGATGCGATCCGGACCATTTGTCCAGCAGATCCCACTGAAAAGTTCTTGCGTGAAATCTGCCGAATGGAATCGCTTCGTAAGAAGCCACCATTTTTCCCAGGACCCTTGTGCAATGATGCACTGACACTTTTCCTGGTTTTAGGAGGTTCCTGACTAGCTCGGATAACTCCCTGGCTTTCTCCTCCGGGAGAAACACCTTTTTCTGGACTGTGTCCAGAATCATCCCTAGGAACAGCAGACGTGTCGTCGGGATCAGCTGCGATTTTGGAATATTTAGAATCCACCCGTGCTGTTGTAGCAGTACCCGAGATAGTGCTACTCCGACCTCCAACTGTTCCCTGGACTTTGCCCTTATCAGGAGATCGTCCAAGTAAGGGATAATTAAGACGCCTTTTCTTCGAAGAAGAATCATCATTTCGGCCATTACCTTGGTAAAGACCCGGGGTGCCGTGGACAATCCAAACGGCAGCGTCTGAAACTGATAATGACAGTTCTGTACTACGAACCTGAGGTATCCTTGGTGAGAAGGGCAAATTGGGACATGAAGGTAAGCATCCTTGATGTCCCGGGACACCATATAGTCCCCTTCTTCCAGGTTCGCTATCACTGCTCTGAGTGACTCCATCTTGAATTTGAACCTTTGTATGTAAGTGTTCAAAGATTTCAGATTTAGAATAGGTCTCACCGAGCCGTCTGGCTTCGGTACCACAAATAGTGTGGAATAATACCCCTTTCCCTGTTGTAGGAGGGGTACTTTGATTATCACCTGCTGGGAATACAGCTTGTGAATTGCTTCCAATACTGCCTCCCTGTCAGAGGGAGACGTTGGTAAAGCAGACTTCAGGAACCTGCGAGGGGGAGACGTCTCGAATTCCAATCTGTACCCCTGGGATACTACCTGTAGGATCCAGGGGTCCACTTGCGAGTGAGCCCACTGCGCGCTGAAACTCTTGAGACGACCCCCCACCGCACCTGAGTCCGCTTGTAAGGCCCCAGCGTCATGCTGAGGACTTGGCAGAAGCGGTGGAGGGCTTCTGTTCCTGGGAAGAGGCTGTCTGCTGCAGTCTTTTTCCCTTTCCTCTACCCCGGGGCAGATATGACTGGCCTTTTGCCCGCTTGCCCTTATGGGGACGAAAGGACTGAGGCTGAAAAGACGGTGTCTTTTTCTGCTGAGAGGTGAGTTGGGGTAAAAAGGTGGATTTTCCAGCTGTTGCCGTGGCCACCAGGTCCGAAAGACCGACCCCAAATAACTCCTCCCCTTTATACGGCAATACTTCTATATGCCGTTTGGAATCCGCATCACCTGACCGCTGTCGTGTCCATAAACATCTTCTGGCAGAAATGGACATCGCACTTACTCTTGATGCCAGGGTGCAAATATCCCTCTGTGCATCACGCATATATAGAAACGCATCTTTTAAACGCTCTATAGTCAATAAAATACTGTCCCTGTCCAGGGTATCAATATTTTCAGTCAGGGACTCCGACCACGCCACCCCAGCGCTGCACATCCAGGCTGAGGCAATCGCTGGTCGCAGTATAACACCAGTATGTGTGTATATACTTTTTAGGACATTTTCCAGCTTCCTATCAACTGGCTCCTTGAGGGCGGCCGTATCAGGAGACGGTAACGCCACTTGTTTTGATAAGCGTGTGAGTGCCTTATCCACCCTAGGGGGTGTTTCCCAACGCGCCCTAACTTCTGGCGGGAAAGGGTATAATGCCAATAATTTCTTAGATATCAGCAATTTTTTATCGGGGGAGACCCACGCATCATCACACACTTCATTTAATTCTTCTGATTCAGGAAAAACTACGGGTAGTTTTTTCACACCCCACATAATACCCTTTTTTGTGGTACTTGTAGTATCAGAAATATGCAAAGCCTCCTTCATTGCCGTGATCATGTAACGTGTGGCCCTACTGGAAAATACGTTTGTTTCTTCACCGTCGACCCTGGAGTCAGTGTCCGTGTCTGTGTCGACCGACTGAGGTAATGGGCGCTTTAGAGCCCCTGACGGTGTTTGAGACGCCTGGACAGGCACTAACTGACTTGCCGGCTGTCTCATGTCGTCAACAGTTTTTTGTAAAGTGCTGACACTATCACGTAATTCCTTAAATAAGACCATCCAGTCAGGTGTCGACTCCCTAGGGGGTGACATCACTAATACAGGCAATTGCTCCGCCTCCACACCATTTTCCTCCTCATACATGTCGACACAGGCGTACCGACACACAGCACACACACAGGGAATGCTCTGATAGAGGACAGGACCCCACTAGCCCTTTGGGGAGACAGAGGGAGAGTTTGCCAGCACACACCAGCGCTATATATGTATAGGGACTACCTTATAAATAAGTGTTTCTCCCTTATAGCTGCTATATATGTTTTTATATGCCAAATTAGTGCCCCCCCCCCTCTCTTTTTTACCCTGTTTCTGTAGTGCAGGACTGCAGGGGAGAGTCAGGGAGACGTCCTTCCAGCGGAGCTGTGAAGGAAAATGGCGCTTGTGTGCTGAGGAGATAGGCTCCGCCCCCTTCACGGCGGGCTTTCTCCCGCTTTTTATGAGGTAAAATGGCAGGGGTTAAATACATCCATATAGCCCAGGAGCTATATGTGATGTATTTTTTACCATAAATAGTGTTTTCATTGCGTCTCAGGGCGCCCCCCCCCAGCGCCCTGCACCCTCAGTGACCGGAGTGTGAAGTGTGCTGAGAGCAATGGCGCACAGCTGCAGTGCTGTGCGCTACCTTTCTTGAAGACAAGATGCCTTCTGCCGCCGATTTCTGGACCTCTTCTGGCTCTGTAAGGGGGCCGGCGGCGCGGCTCCGGGACCCATCCATGGCTGGGCCTGTGATCGTCCCTCTGGAGCTAATGTCCAGTAGCCAAGAAGCCCAATCCACTCTGCACGCAGGTGAGTTCGCTTCTTCTCCCCTTAGTCCCTCGATGCAGTGAGCCTGTTGCCAGCAGGACTCACTGAAAATAAAAAAAAACTAAGTCTATACTTTTATTCTAAGCAGCTCAGGAGAGCTACCTAGATAGCACCCTTCTCGGCCGGGCACAAAAACCTAACTGAGGCTTGGAGGAGGGTCATAGGGGGAGGAGCCAGTGCACACCACCTATTCCTAAAGCTTTTACTTTTGTGCCCTGTCTCCTGCGGAGCCGCTAATCCCCATGGTCCTGACGGAGTCCCCAGCATCCACTTAGGACGTCAGAGAAAGTGTCTTAGGGTGATCAGTAAATCATAGCTATACACTATTACATACCTCCCAAGATGACCCTCTCCAGGAGGGACAGAATGTTTTACTCCCTGGACTTCCCTGTTAATTTATGATTGCCTTCGCCTGTGATGAAACACCTTTCTTATCCATTAACCTGTTCAAAACAGGTGCCGGCAATCGCAAATTAAGAGAAAAGTCCCGAAGCAGAGCATTTTGTCTCTCCTGGAGAGGGTCATGTTGGGAGGTATGCTATTATGAGCCCCAGCAAATATCATGAAGCCATGCCGAAAAGGATTCTGGGTAGTGATTTGTAACCATGACATGATCAACAAGGAGAGATAAAACAACTGAAAATAACACTATAGAGATAAAATGATATGTCTGTATAATGCTGATCTTGTCTCAACTGCCAACATACACAATTGGGGTTACTTGTTTCTGGGCAGGTGCATCTAGGCACCCTATTCCAATGAGCATGATAAGTTTTAATTCACCCATTGTATAATTATTGTTTATAATGCCTAAAGAGTAAGAAAAAATTGTGTGAATAAAATATGGTAAGTAGTCTAGACCAGTGGTTCTCAAACTCGGTCCTCAGGACCCCACACAGTGCATGTTTTGCAGGTAACCCAGGAGGTGCACAGGTGTATTAATTACTCACTGACACATTTTAAAAGGTCCACAGGTGGAGCTAATTATTTCACTTGTGATTCTGTGAGGAGACCTGCAAAACATGCACTGTGTGGGCTCCCGAGGACCGAGTTTGAGAACCTGTGGTCTAGACAGTACTTATCAATAAGTCAACCCTGCGGTATAAGAAAACTAAAAAAAAAAAAAAAAAAATGCAGTGTCTGTGCTTTACCCCACCTAGATTGACCTTTACAAGAATGTTGTGCTATCAGGTATTTTCTAAGTTTAATGTATTTTAGTTCTTATTGTTTTTTCCTCTTCTTCCATGTCTTTTCTCAGTGCTTCTCCTTCTTATGTATCTGAACGCCTAATGTAGCCAATTGTATATTCATCCGACTGTGCGCTGTTTGTATTTTGCATATGGTAACCATTCCGACCACCCCCTGTGTTTCCCCTACCTCTTTTTTTCTGTTCCCCATTTCTGTGTGTAAACTCTTCAATAAAAATTTAATGTTTAAAAAAAAATTTAAAAAAATGCAGGTGCACAAACTGAGAATACTGATAACACAATTATCATAAACTCTGCAATTAACATAAAGTATAAATAAGGTTATCACATTTGGCCAAAAATACTTGCCCACCTACCATGTCAAGGTGAACCTCATCAATTGGGTCCTTAACATCATTAATACTGACACATTTTATAAATTAAATATTTAATATTTGGGTGTGCAGTCAAGCAAAACTATGGAGGTACCATCTGATATGTTAGTGGGAAGCCAGCACTTCAAACTGATCCTGCGATATATATACCACTGGTGTTATGGAATAGAGCAGGGGTGGTGAACCTCCGGCCCGCGGGCCGTATAAGGCCCGCAAAGCCGTTTGCTCCGGCCCACCCGCTTCTCCCAGTGAGACACGCCGCCGCTCAGTCCGGCGGCAGCGTGTCTCAGCTGTCAGTGTCAGGACAGAGAGGAGAGCGCGGAGGCGGCGGCGTGTAGAACTTGAAACCAGCCGCCGGTTCGTGAGCCAATCAGAGCTCGCGGACCGGCAGCCAATCAGGAGCCGCGGCTGCCGGTCCGCGAGCTCTGATTGGCTCTCGAACCGGCGGCTGGTTTCAAGTCCTACACGTCGCCGCCCAACATAGCTGCGCTCTCCTCCGTGTCCCGCCGAAAGGAGCGGTAAGTAGCACGGAAGGGGGGGGGGGCACTGTAGGGGCATCTGTATACCTGGCACTGTGGGGTGCATGTGTATACCTGGCACTGTGGGGGGCATCTGTATACCTGGCACTGTGGGGGCATCTGTATACCTGGCACTGTAGGGGCATCTGTATACCTGGCACTGTGGGGGGCATTTGTATACCTGGCACTGTGGGGGCATCTGTATACCTGGCACTGTGGGGGCATCTGTATACCTGGCACTGTGGGGGGCATTTGTATACCTGGCACTGTGGGGGCATCTGTATACCTGGCACTGTGGGGGGCATTTGTATACCTGGCACTGTGGGGGGCATTTGTATACCTGGCACTGTGGGGGCATCTGTATACCTGGCACTGTGGGGGCATCTGTATACCTGGCACTGTGGGGGGCATTTGTATACCTGGCACTGTGGGGGGCATCTGTATACCTGGCACTGTGGGGGCATCTGTATACCTGGCACTGTGGGGGCATCTGTATACCTGGCACTGTGAGGGGCATTTGTATACCTGGCACTGTGGGGGCATTTGTATACCTGGCACTGTGGGGGCATTTGTATACCTGGCACTGTGGGGGCATCTGTATACCTGGTACTGTGGGGGCATCTGTATACCTGGCACTGTGGGGACATCTGTATACCTGGCACTGTGAGGGGCATTTGTACACCTGGCACTGTGAGGGGCATTTGTACACCTGGCACTGTGGGGGCATCTGTATACCTGGCACTGTGGGGACATCTGTATACCTGGCACTGTGAGGGGCATTTGTATACCTGGCACTGTGAGGGGCATCTGTATACCTGGCACTGTGGGGGCATTTGTATACCTGGCACTGTGGGGGCATCTGTATACCTGGCACTGTGGGGACATCTGTATACCTGGCACTGTGAGGGGCATTTGTATACCTGGCACTGTGAGGGGCATTTGTATACCTGGCACTGTGGGGGCATCTGTATACCTGGCACTGTGGGGGGCATCTGTATACCTGGCACTGTGGGGGCATCTGTATACCTGGCACTGTGGGGACATCTGTATACCTGGCACTGTGAGGGGCATTTGTACACCTGGCACTGTGAGGGGCATTTGTATACTTGGCACTGTGGGGGCATTTGTATACCTGGCACTGTGAGGGGCATCTGTATACCTGGCACTGTGAGGGGCATCTGTATACCTGGCACTGTGGGGGCATCTGTATACCTGGCACTGTGGGGACATCTGTATACCTGGCACTGTGGGGGCATCTGTATACCTGGCACTGTGGGGACATCTGTATACCTGGCACTGTGAGGGGCATTTGTACACCTGGCACTGTGAGGGGCATTTGTATACTTGGCACTGTGGGGGCATTTGTATACCTGGCACTGTGAGGGGCATTTGTATACCTGGCACTGTGGGGGCAATTGTGGATCTGGCACTGCACTATTGGGGGCATATGTGTATCACGTCCCATTTTAACTGGCCACACCCATTTTTTGGCGCGCGCGCCTCCGGAGCGCACACACAGTACCTCTATGGGGCAGACCTGCTGGGGGGCAGGGTAATTTTTTAAGTTGAGAATTTTTGTATGGCCCCCGAAGGATTTTATAAATATCCAAATGGCCCTCGGTAGAAAAAAGGTTCCCCACCCCTGGAATAGAGCATGGGGGGGGGGAGTGACCACATGGCCAATCATTGTTCATTGATAAGGCAAGCAATTCAGAATGGGCATAGTGATAAGCCTATTGCCCATAATTTTATGGAGAACATTTATCAGATAGCAATGCTAAAATGCATGTTAATTTAATTGACCATGAGCCCAAGATGGAAAGCGGTGCTGACTGGTAGCGTTTTTTTATTACGTAAGGAGGCAAAATGGATTTTTGATCTAAATACTATCACGCCCATGGGGCTGAATGAGAATATTTTTTTACATTATTCTGTATAATTTGTATATTTTTGATTTGTAGTCGTCTACATCCGTGTGTAGATTTATGTTAGTTTTTGGGTATTTTAGTGTTTTACACTTTATGCATGGTGGCCTCCTGGTGCTGCTCCCATGGACGCTGTGATTTTTGAGTGTCTGATTGTTCAAGTGATATCTATGTAATACTGATGTGAATGCTGCTCTAATGTTGTAGGATTGGTTACATTACCAGAGTTATGTTTAATAGATAATCTTTAATGCCCATGTGTGCACTTCCACGTTCCATGCTGGATTGCAAGGAAGCGCAGCCGGAGCTTGGTGAGCTGGGTGCGAGTGGCGCACATGTGCCGTCTGGTGGAATGCACACACAGCCGACTGGAACACACGCCTAGGCAGCGGCCAGACAGGTTATTCAAATGCTTGATAGATATATTAGCGCTTATGGAACAGTAGCATGTTATGAACACTTGTTAGCGGCTATAATGATTGAGGTAGCCTCTGTACTGTCCGGATAGAGACCGAAGTCGACCAGCATGTAATGTATGGCATCTATGAGATTTACTGCCCAGAGAAATATGATATTTGAGCAATTGTTGGATGGCAGTTGGAGCCAGATGATTTAATGGATATATGAAGTTATGGCACTGATATGCTTAAAGTAATCTTGCAAATCCTTGGATGTTATCGTATTGGAGATGCAAAGCTGCAAAAGTATATTTTTACTCACTGGGTGGTGATGATGATGATGATGATAATAATAATAATAATAATAATAATGACAAAAACAGCTCTCCTGGGGTAGATGGGCACTTTCAAACACATAGCTGCCATGAAACAGCACACCAGTCTAGGGTTTTTCTGTAATCTAGCTGAAGCTAGTTTTATTGTGCAGTACAAAAACACAAAACATAAAAAGAAATCCTAATCCATCCGGCCATTAACTAAACACAAACATAAGCATATGAACAGTACTCACGGTCAGAAAATCATAGTGTCTCTTGCCTGGGGATGTAGTTATGTACCCGGCGGTCAGAAGACTACCGTTCACAATACCTCCCCCTGCATCCCAAACACTGATAATCCCAACAGTCTGCATGCTGACTAAAAGAGACTATTCCTACTCGTGGGTGACCACGACACCCATAGTTGCGCTCGCCCCCCCACCGGCATTCTGCGGTCAGGATGCTAACCAGTATTTTGCTGACCATGGCTTCCATTTCCTCTCTGTCTGAGGCTGTCCTTGTCGCCACTGTCACCTTCAACGTGTTGCAGTTCTGGGCCCAGGTAAGTAAATTATTATATATTTATCACACATTGCCTGTCGCCCTCTCTCACCCGCTGCCTTTCACCTTCTCCCACTGTCTCAGTCACCCTCTCCCTGTTATCCACTGCCTCTCATTGGCGTCACCCACTGTGCCTCTCCCCATCACCCTCTTCCTGTAACTGTCTGCCTGTCACCCACTCCATCACCCTCTTTCTGTCATCATTTGCCTCTCCCCTTCACCCTTTGCCTCTCACCCACTGCCAGTCACCCTCTCCCTTTCCCTGGCATCAACCACTGGATCTCCTAGTCACCCTCTCCTTGTCACCCAGTGCCTGTCCCTGGCATCACTCGCTGCCTCTCCCCACCACCCTATCCCTCTCAACCACTGCCTGTCACCCTCTTCCTGGTGTTACCCACTGTCTCTTTCGATCACCCTCTGCCTCTTTCTGTCTCCCTGTCACCCACTGCTCCTCCATGGCAACACCCACTGCCTCTCCCTATCACCCTTTCCCCATCACCCACTGTCTCTATTTGGTGTCACCCATTGCCTGTCATCTCTCCCCATCACCCACTGCTGTCACCCTCTACGTGTCATCCTCCCCTGTTATCAACTGCCTCTCCTTAGTATCACTGAATGCTTTCCTCTGTCATCCACTACCTCTCCTTGACATCACTCACTGCCTTTCACCATCTCCCAGTTACCCATTGCCTCTCCCCATTACTGCCTCCTCATCACCCACTGCCTCTTCCCATCACCGTCTCCTTGTTACCCACTGCCTCTCTCCATGACTGTCTCCCTGTCATCTCCCAGTCACCCGCTTCCTCTCCCTGTCACCAACTGCCAGTCCCCTTCTGTCTCTCCCTTTCATCCACTTCCCATCACCCTCTGCCTCTCCCCACCATCCTCTCCCCATCAACCTCTACCTGTCACCCACTGCTCCTTCCAGTCACCCACTGCCTCTCCCTGTCACCACTGCCACTCCCAGTCGCCCTCTGCATCTCCCTGTCACCCACTGCTTCTCCGAGTCACACTCTGCAACTCCCTGCCACCCTTTCCCCATCAACCTCTGCCTCTCCCAGTCACCCACAGCCTCTCTCTGTCACCTTCTGCTCTGTGGCATATTGCAAGTTCCGCCACTGATATAGCTCAGTGAATCAAAGCACCAGATGAGGTTCACTGGTTTAAGTATATCCACATTATGAATCGGATTATGAGTCAGACGCAAGAGGTGGCTGTATTTGTGGAAACTTATATTAATGCGAGATTCTGTACAGCTAATGCGAGAATTCCCCTCTCCATTGATTTGATGCTAACTGCCGCAACTATCATGATTAGTATTGGCACTTTCATGAGCCCCATGCTAGGTGCAAGAAAGGAGTCTGGAACAGGCTTCCCTTCTCCAGACACAGAAAACTCAAACTACACTCCCATCCCTCAGAACAGTTCTGTGCGACCGCATTGATGCCCCCCAGCTCCCAGCATGAAATGTCCATTTAACAGAAAGACAGATCTAGCCAAGGTCCATGCGACTCAGAAAAGGACGGAAATGCACAAAAATATGTAAATTTGCATCTGCGCATGTGCTGTGTGTCACAATTCACCAATAGCATCTGATTCTGAATCAACTCCTATATATGCTACAGATATTGATCACTACTAGTAGATATTAGAAATATTAATGTGGGAGAGGGAAAATAAAACAATAAAAATACACAAATAAATATAGAATAATAAAAACTTAAAAAGCAGACATTCTAATCTTACACCAGCTTTGAACACAGGATCTTATAGGTAAAAGTCTTTGTAAAACTGGTGCTTCAACAAATGCTGTTTCACAAGCCAAAGATAAGATGTGGGAGCCCCACATCCACCCAGAGATGTTGTAACATTTTCAACTACTGCAGAATATCAACAAAGGGAGGTGTGGGGATTACATAGAGAGGAGGCTGGAGGAGATTTGTACACTGCATGGAGGGCTCCAGGCCGGCAGCCGATCTATTTGCATTCAGAGGACATTACTGTAGGGATAATGAGGTGCATACTGATGGCAAGCCTGCAAGACGCTGATAAGGGCCAGCCACAATAAGCCTCTGCTCAGCAGAGACTGACAATGCAGTACAGCACACACAGCTTGGCAGTCCTGTCCTCTGCAGCATGCTTTGTTTAACCCATTTATAACCCTGTGACAGCAGACCTCCTACAACTATGGATGGTTAAACGCAAATTATTGTGAAAATTTTGACAGTAGATGAATTGTTATAAAACAGGCTTTCACTTGCATTCACAGACATGTCACATGACCGACCCCGGCATTTCCGACAATTAGAATGCCAACAGGCAGGGGATGGGGTAATTATTTTACCCCTCCCCTGTCCCATACCATAACCCACCTGGGGTGGCGGCTAGGGCTAAGACAGTGGGGATGGCAACTAGGGCTAAGACACCGGAGTGGTGACTACGGCTAACCTCCCCCTCTAGTGCCTAACCCCTCCCCTGGGACCTAACCCTAACAGGCACCCCAATACTTACCTTCGGGATGTCGGCGGTTAGTATTCCAGTGCCAGGATTCTGAGTGGTGTTGGCATTATGGTGTTGGTCACATGACCACCAGCATCCTGACTGCCGGGACGCTAACCCATCTAGAGACAGGGCTGCAAATGGGGTGGGGTGGGGCGCGTGCTAAGGGGTATGTACGCAGGATTTGGGGTTGTGCAGAGCTCCTTGTCAAGATGACTGATATGTGCCACTCAACCATCTCACAGTCTCGCTCAAGCCCCGCTGCCCACCCTTCAGTGCCAGGACCCCATCCCAGCTCAGCACAGTTACCTTCAATGTCTAATTATATCCCCTCTGTACAGTCCACACATAACCTCACATATTTAATCTTTCTTCACTCTCACACCCTCTTGACCATTGGTCCACATTGCTGGGTGACCACATCATACAGCCCATTAAGAATCTTTGCAATCTGGTGGACCATTATGCAATAGGGGTGTAGTATTGTATGCCGGCGGCCAGCATACCGGTGCCGGGATCCCGACCGCCAGCATACCGACAGCTGGGCGAGCGCAAATTAGCCTCTTGCGGGCTCGCTGCGCTCACCATGCTGCAGGCACGGTGGTGCGCTACACGCACCAAGCTTAATTTTCCCTTCAGGGGGTCGTGGACCCCCAAGAGGGAGAATAATTGTCGGTATGCCGGGTGTCGGGATTCCAGCACCGGTATATTGAGCTCCGGGATCCCAACAGCCGGCATACTCAATACTACCCACGCAATAGGTAGCATCTATCCTTGTGTATCAATGCCTATTTCCCTATAGAGTGTAAGCAGGGTCTTCCTACCTCTATGTCTGTCTGTAATTACCCAGTTATCTTCTATTACTGTTGTTCTAATTGTAATACGCAACGGAATATGCTGCGCTATATATGAAACTGTTAATAAGTAAAAAAATAACCTCACCTTAGCTCCGGGCTGCCCGCCAGACAACAGCTGCCGGTCACAGAGCCCATCAATGCCAACTGGGACCCCGGCAATGATGTCATTGGGACCAAAGCGGCAGGGGGCGAGGACAGTTTACTGCAGGTGCGTGCTGATGCTGGGAGGAGAAGGGGGGGATGTGTAGTATGTTGTGCTGGATGTTAGACAAGGGCCACTAACAGTCCTGCACTACCCACACTGCATCTATGTCACTGTACTGTGTGGCTATACCTCCCCTTCACCAGCTGCTGTTATAACCCGAGCTGCTGTCACTGTCACCCGGAGGCGCCAATAATGTGAAATCTACTCCACGCAATGCATTATACTCAAAGAGGAACCATTTGGATGGATAAAGAGTGAAACTGGAATTATTAATAGTAAGAAAAATTAGATATTACTGTATAGTGAGAATGCTAAAAGTGCACACATACAGCTGCCGAGTAACAACACAAATTATAAGCACACAAGTCTTGTACTTGTTGGAAGTTCCCAAAGGCTCCCTGGTACACTATTTGGTGTGTAGTTAAAGAAAAAAAAAACATATTCAGGTGAAAGCTATGGAGAAAGGCTTTGTGTACTCTCAATTTAACAAGTCTGATCACAGATTTCCCTGGTGGTAACCTATTTTGCTACCTCTAAGTGAACAGAAGCTATAACCATTTAACAAGCAGTTAGCTCACTTCCAGTTCTGGCTCTGGTGGAGATGGCAGCAAGCTAGTGCTGCTCCTCTGTGCCCGCAGCTTCTCCTCCTGCTACTGCCCAGCAATGGGCGCCGCCAGCCGAACCGCCGCCACCGCTAGCAGGGGGAAGCTCCCTGGAGTGCATGGAGAGGTTTCTTACCTTCTCCATGCCCAGTAAACAGCAGCGCCGCCTCCGAGATCAGAAGAGCTTCGTGTCCAAGATGGCTCTTCCTGCTCCCCACTGGCCAGCTATAGTGACCTTGTGTGGGCTATTAAGTCCACAATGGCCCCTTAAATGCAGGAGCAGGCTGAATCATTTAAACAAACCCAGCAGGAAACTAATGCTAATATTATGCAGCTCACTCATTAAGTGCATTCTACTGAGGTTACTTTGGGAGAGACTTTTCAGGATGTTTTTACCCTTGAGTAACAATATGAGGACCTGCACAAGCAACACCTCCAAGTCCTGGATAATTTGGAAAACAGGTCCAGGAGAAATAATCTCCATATTGTCGGGCTGCCTGAATCTCTTAAAGGGGAAGCACTCACTCAATTCTTAACCACTACCCTGCTGGACATATTGGATGTAAATGACACTTGGTCAGACCTGATTGTGGAATGGGCGCACCGTATCGTCCCCACCCGTAACAACGCAGACTCCCGCCTGCGAGTAACAATTTTCCGCTGCCTTAATTTTCTACATCGCGAGGCTATCTGGCAGGCCTCCAGGAAACAACATCCTTTGATATGGGACACCCACAAGTTCCTGATTTCCGGGATTATTCGGCCGAGGTCACTAGGGCACGCAAGGTATTCTCCTCGGTTTGTGCGGACTTGGTGAAGTCTGGACGTCGCTTTGCCCTTTTGTTTCCGGCCCGGCTGCGACTCTTTACTGGTGATTCTGCGGTGGATTTCTCTAGTCCTGATAACGCCACACAGTATTTACGGGAAGAAGCTTCCACATGTGACTCCTCCACGTCTGCTTCGCCTTTATCGGCCTGATTCCTGTGATATGACCCGTATGACTTTGGTGTTCTTCTGCTGCTTACTACACTGTGTATCTTGATACCCGAGTGGTAAAACCGTGATTTATTGGTCTCCTTCTGTAGGCTAATTGGTTCTAGCTATTATGCCCTTCTTTTCTTTATTTTTCTTATTGATTGTTACATTGTTCTTCTGGGTACATTGTTAGGATTTGTATTATCCCATTTATTCCCTGTCTCTTTCCCCCCCTTCTCACCTAGCTTGCGATGTGTGGCGGTTCGATGATTTCAGTTTACCTCCAGGCATCTTCTGTACCCTCTCATTGCAATATGTTTTCTCAGTTGCTAATGTGAAGATATCGCTTCATTTAAAGCTGCGGCCCTATGGGGCTCTAGTTCTACTATGTTATTTTTTTACTGTGTTCATGTTACTGTATTGCCTAGGAAGCCTGGTCTCTTGTTCCAGGGACCTGTTGGGAGGCTTCTTCTCCCTCCTTTCTATTGTTTTCTTTCTACTTTCCATTTCTATTCCTCCCTGCTCTTTATATGGTCTGTACTCATTTTCTTTCTTGTTCTTCTACCTCCTTCTTTTCTCCCCTCATGTATGCAAGGATACCTGTCTCTGTTTTGTGCTGGTTCACTGCCCCCTCCCCTTCTGGGACATGCTGGTGCTTTCGCTTGTGCAGGGGCTCTCTCCCACCCCTTACCTCCTTAATGTTATAGTATGGCTCACTTAAAATTTGGCTCCTGGAATGTGGGTGGGATCCACTCACCTGTTAAAAGGACCAAGCTTTTTACTTATATCCGTAAACAAGGTATTGATGTGATTATGCTACAGGAAACACACCTGATGCCGCCTGAAGTTTTGAAATGAAATGTCATGGGTTATTCTGTGTTAACGGCAGCCTCTTTTACGTCTAAAAAGCATGGAGTGCTTGGTTAGGAAGCAGCTCTCCCCTACCCTCCACTCCTCTATTAGTGACCCTTTAGGTTGATATATAATATCTGAGGTTACTCTGGCACGTACTAAGTACGTACTCTGCAATCTTTATGCCCCAAACAATCTAAACATTTTATGCAATGCATCATTGCTAAACTTGCCCCTTTCAGTGATTCCACTATTCTTATTGGTGGTGATTTTAATTTAGTGACCTCCCTTATTATGAACCGGCAGCGTCCACCACGTCACCCTTGCCCACTCTCTTCCTTAGGGGTTCCGCAACTGGCCTCGTCGCTCCAGTTAGCTGATGTTTGGAGAATTTTCCATCCTATTGATAAAGAGTATATGTGTTTGTCTGCGGCTCACGCCACCCTGTCACGTATGGACTATTTCCTATTATCTCATGCCTCCTTATCTAAGGTAGTTGATTCCGCCATAGAACTTATCGACTTGTCCAATCATGCATTGATTTGGGTCACAATTGCCTCTCCGATTGATTGTGGTACATACAGACCGTGGAGTTTCCCGTCCTACCTGTCTAACTCTGTTGCCTTATGTAATGTGTTGATAGCTGCAGTGGCGTAAGTTCGTCCCAATTGCCCGGAGGCAAGTTCATACCAATTGCCCCCCCTTACATTTAGATAATATATGTATGTATGTATGTATGTATGTATGTATGTATGTATGTATGTGTGCATATATGTATGTGTGCGCGCGTGTGTGTGTGTTGTCAAAGTCGAAAAATATTGCAGTACACCCATCACGTACAAACTATGCACAGATGGCCTCCGTGCGCGTACTTGCTCTGCTGTGCGTGCACATATTCGCAATTTGCGTATGGTCACTCCCGCGGTCCTGCGCATTAGCGCGTGGTATGGGTATTTACGGTAGAGTTTGCGAATGCATGGAAGGCTATCAAAACACATTACATATTTAATCCAAATAGTGCACAATGTACACATAGTATCCCTGCACCACATCAGAAAGTAACAGCAGTTTAAGTGGTATCAGAACAAAGGGATTCACCTTTACAGGATAGGAGGGGACAGAACAAGATTATAAGGTGGTGTTTGGTATCCAGCTGAAGGGTATTTTAAGGGTAACATTCCGATGTTGGTTTGAGAAAGATCGCATGTTCTTGCAGATAGGCCCTCATTCCGAGTCGTTCGCTCTGTATTTTTCTTCGCATCGCAGCGTTTTTCTGCTTAGTACGCATGCGCAATGTTCGCACTGCGACTGCGCCAAGTAATTTTGCTATGAAGATAGTATTTTTACTCACGGCTTTTTCTTCGCTCCGGCGATCGTAGTGTGATTGACAGGAAATGGGTGTTACTGGGCGGAAACACGGCGTTTTATGGGCGTGTGGATAAAAACGCTACCGTTTCCGGAAAAAACGCGGGAGTGGCTGGAGAAACGGAGGAGTGTCTGGCCGAACGCTGGGTGTGTTTGTGACGACAAACCAGGAACGACAAGCACTGAACTGATCGCAGATGCCGAGTAAGGTTGAAGCTACTCAGAAACTGCTAAGTAGTTTGTAATCGCAATATTGCGAATACATCGTTCGCAATTTTAAGAAGCTAAGATTCACTCCCAGTAGGCGGCGGCTTAGCGTGTGTAACTCTGCTAAAATCGCCTTGCGAGCGAACAACTCGGAATGAGGGCCATAGTTATGTGCAGGAGCAGAATATAGATATAAACTGTATTTACTGTACATTATGTATGCGGCGGGAATCCAGAGGAGACCACCCACAAGAGCAGTTGGGAAAGACATCGCCTACCTATTCAAACCGACCTATGACCTCTCCTGTACTGTAAATGTGCATCCCTGTGTCCAATGGACAAAGAGATTACAGTATCCATTGTGTTAAGTTTTGGATGAATTGTATAAAGAGAGCCTGCTTGTATAAAGAGAGCCTGCAGCAGGCCTGGTCAGACACAAGACTCACAACGTTATCTATCAGATGACGGAGGACCAGACTGGGTAGCGCGGCGAATCCACTCACGTATGTAACATTGACTGTAGCTATTATTCTGTTGTGTTGTATTGTATTGTTTATATTGTAACCCCCTTTCAGCAATAATACGCTGTGGTGTCGGAACCCAGTGGTTTAGCCACAGACTGGTGTCGTGTCTTCCTTTCCCTGCTAAGGTTTAAAGTGTAATAGCATCACACTGCATTGCTGCATAAGGTTTAAAGTGTAATAGCATCACACTGCATTGCTGCATAAGGTTTAAAGTGTAATAACATCACACTGCATTGCTGCATAAGGTTTAAAGTGTATTAGTAACGCATCACATTGCTGTATAACGTGTGTTCATTGGGTGTTTACGCGCTGTGTGTACTTTGTACCGTCAGCGCGGCGTTTGTACGCTAAGTCCGTACACAGCACGGGACTTTGTACGCTAATAGCATACAAAGTACGTAGAGTGTGTATTAAGTACAGCGGCCGCAGCGGCTCCATGGTAAAGTGTATTTAAGGTGTGTTTAAGGTATAGCTTTCACTCCTGCATATAAAACGGCATTATCAGTGTATATGTGTGTGTGTGTTTGTGTGTGGAGTGTTCTGAATTTTTTTTCATTTACTATATATATAGTTTATATACATTTCATTGTCTTTATTTTTAATCACACATTTCTTAGCAGTCATACCCAGGATTAGAACCCACTGACAGCAGACACTTTACTGATGGAGCTATTTGCTCCAGTACAGGAAGCATGAGAATTGTAACTATATGAAGTTATGTGTAATTGTCAGAGAAGTAACTTCATATAGTGAAAAGATAGCGGCAGCCATCAATTAACTTATTTCAATGGTGTCACAGAATGGGAGGAGAAGAGCCCCCTTTCAGAGCAGGAGCCCGGCGGCAGATGACTCCATTGCCTCCCAGAGTTCTGCCTCTGGATAGCTGGGTGGCAAGACTTTGCAGACAACAACGTGTTGCGCGTTGATAAGCCGCAGTTGTTTTGGCAGTCGGCTAAATCCGTGCTGCGTGGGAATATTATAGCATATGTTTCTAAACATAAAAGAGATTCTGAAAATTTATACCAGCAGGCTCAGTCTGACCTAACTCAGGCCTTTCAAAATTTTAAATCTCATCCTTCTGTTCTTACTAGAGGGACCCATCAAAGAGCGAAGTGTCATTTTGAGGGGGTCTTAGACCAGTTAGCATCCAGACATGATTTTAAGAAACGGTCTTTGTTCTATAAGCCAGGGAATAAATCAGGGAGACTCTTGTCCAATTTACTTCATACTCATGATACTCCCTCTTCTATCCCCTTCTTGAAAAACAAACATGGTACCCGCCTTCAGAAGGGTAAAGATATTGTGGATCTGGTGGGCTCTTTTTATGATGCACTTTATTCCCACCCGAATATTGACCCCTCCATCAAAGAGGAATTTTGGTCTACTACTGCCTTACCCTTTTTGTCCCCTGATCAACAAACCCAACTTATTTCCCCGATTTCTGCTGAAGAACTCCATCAGGCTATAAAAAAATTAAAACCTGTGAAATCTCCTGGCCCTGATGGGTTCTCAGGTGAGTTTTACAAGCTCCTTGAGGTGGAAATTATCCCCTCGTTGCTTTCGGTTTTCAATGTCATTCTATTGGATAACACTGCTCCTAGTTATTTTCATTCGGCTATTATTAAGGTTTTTCCCAAACTTGGTCGTGATCCTGCGGATCCGGCTTCTTATAAACCAATATCGCTATTAGATGTTGACTATAAGTTGTTTATGAAAATGATGTCTGAACGGTTAAAAATAGTTTTGCCTTCCCTTATAGATCCCGACCAGACCGGCTTCATATGGGGGCACCATTCTGTAATTAATATTCATAAGGTCATCTCAGTGATTCAGTCATCTGCCTCTCATCCTGATTCTTGCCCTAAAGCTATAATTTCAATGGATGCCGAGAAGGCGTTTGACTTGGTCACTTGGGATCATCTTTTGCACACCCTGGATAAGTTTGGCTTCCCCTCTCGGTTTGTGTCCACCCTGCAGGCTCTGTATTCCTCTCCTGCTGACCCGTTTCTAGCAATGGGTTCCTCTCATCCCCCTTTACTGTACAACGTGGCTTGCAACAGGGATGTCCCATGTCACCCATTTATTTGTGCTAGCTTTAGAACCTCTTGCCATAGCCTTGAGAGCCTTGCAGAGCTTCAGGGGGATACATGTCAGTACGGCTGAACTCAAACTTTCATTATTTGTGGATGACATGTTGTTGTTCGTCTCCGATCCCCGTTCTTCCCTCCCTGCTATCTTACAATTACTAGCTGATTTTGGTTCCTTTGCAGGGTATAAAATAAATATACACAAGTCTGAACTTATGCCCTCATGATACTAGGTCCTCATGATTCTTCCCTTTTACAACACACCGCCTATTCTCAGTTCCGTATTTCCTCTCAGCAGTTTAAATATCTAGGTATCCACATTCCTTCTTCCCTCTCCCTGTTATATAATATAAATTTCTCTCAGGTCATCTCCCAGATTTCCCATTTACTGACGAATTGGAAACTCTTGCCCCTCTCTTTGTCTGGCCGCATAGCTTTAATAAAAATTGTGTAATTTCCTAAGCTTTCCTATCCCATGCAAATGCTCCCCATATCCCTTTCTAAACCTGACATTGCTCTTTGTACCCGTTTGTTTACTAAATTTGTGTGGCATGGTGGCCGCTCCCGGGTTGCGGTTTCTAAACTACAACTTCCTAGAGGTGAGAGTGGGGCGGGTTTACCCGATATTGCCGTATTCACCAAAGCTGTCTTCTTTCGGTAAATTAGTGACTGGCTCCTGTCGCGTGAGACTTATACCCATGCTCCATCTGAACCAGCCATGTTTACTCCTTACCTACCGGCGGCCCTCCTTCACACCCCCGGAAGGATATTCCATCTCATACTTTTCACAATATACTTTTTCATGATGTTTATATAACTTGGAGCTCGATATGCTCTCAGTTCTCGAGACCATTTTTGGTGTCGCACTACGCCCCTTTTTGTGGTAACCCTTCTTTCCCCCCAGGGCTTGACAACAGGCTTTTTTGGCTCTGGAGCGAAAAGAGTATCTCCAAAATTAAGGATGTGTTTGACCCTGGAGGTATTATTTTGACTTTCAAGGTTTTGCAGGACAAAGCCCAAATGCCCCATTCCCAGTTCTTTATGTATCTGCAAGCTGCGCACTTCGCACGCACCAGCATGTCCCAGTTGCCTTCCCCTGTTGACCAAGACCCTATACATTAGTTGCTGTCTCTGATAATATTACATCCGTACAAGACTAAACATATTTGTTCTGATTTATTGGTACTGTCTAGAGATAAGTTATGCTCCTGCACTGTCTCCATGTGGCACTCTGATATTCCCTCCATTTCCACTCCACAGCACATCCTTCGTTTTTATGATAATACTTTAAAACAGAGCTGGCAAAACCAGTCCTCGAGATCTACCAACAGTTCACATTTTCCAGCCCACCTAGCTAGTGCACATGTGTAGTCATTACTAATTAAGATGTGCTGCATTAATTCCTAACTGACAATTCTACAGGTCTCCAGGAGGCCTGGAAAACATGAACTGTTGGTAGATCTCGAGGACCGGTTTGGCCAGCCCTGCTTTAAAGCATCTGTGCTGCTCCTGGTTACAGGAAGTTCACTTTAAAACTATTCACCGTGCCTACATATCCTAAGCCCGCAGGAGGCACATGGTTGCTGATGAATCTAGCTCCTGTCTCAAATGTAGATGCCCGAACGCGACAGTTTTCCATATTTTTTGGTCTTTCCCCAAGATTCGCAAATTTTGGGAGAAACTTATGCGCTTTATTAATTCCATTTTGCAGCTTCGCCTACGTTGTAACCCTTTAGCCATGCTATGCGCTAACTTTTCGGAATGGGACATGGGCACGGTCTCCAAGACTTATTTCCCTCTGCTTGCGGTTATAGTCACAGTGGCAAAAAAAGTGATACTCTGTACCCGGACGTCTCCGGCATCCCCTTTTTTGGAAGCTGTTAAAGCTATGTTATTACAGACAATGTATTTTGATAGGCAAGCTGTACTTCCGGCTACGGAAGCTGGGGTTAAGCAATTTTATGATAAATGGGGCGTCTATATTGAGACTCTAGACCAAAATACTCAAACCAAGATTTTGCAGGTGTACAACACCACCTCTTGGTTTTTGCATCACCAGATCACTTGAACTGTACTGTACTCTTTTCTGTCGATTTACACATTTCTTTCGTTGTTTCAATACATGGGTTCATGTTTTGGATCGATGAGAGGTTTCTGTTTTGTTTTTTTTTGGATTCTGGGCATATTGCTCAAACTGTGTTGTTTCTATTCTTTATGGTGCGATTATGTTACTGTGATACCAATCTTTTTTGTGACAAGCATTATGATGTTCTGAATTACTGTGATGACTCATTCATGCTCATTACTACTGATGTTTCCCTTTGCAAGCATCTTTGACAATTTATGCCCTGTACACTGTTGCTGTTCTTGCTGTGTTTGTTTTCTCTTCTCTTTTGTAGTGAAAAAATTTGAAAAACTCAATAAACCGATTTAAAAAACAAACAAACAAACAAACAAACAAACAAACAAACAAGCAAGCAGTTAGCTACTGTATACCCAGCAACGAGGACCAGCAAAGTCAGGGGGTCTTCACTGATTTCCCTCCGAGTCAATGTACATGCATTCATATTAGCATTATAACCCTTCACCAGTACCTGGGACTGGGAGAAATCCCTCACTGAGGACAAGGCAGTCTTAACAGCATTGAAGGCCCTGGGAAAAGCCATGCACTGGGGCCCCTATAGAACCAATAAAAAAAATTATAATATGTCCCTTCAGCGGTCCTGCGCCATCTATCCACATGCTTCCATATAGTGATTAGCTGTCAGCACTCTGATTTGTGGATAGTTCCAGCCTTTCACCAATCCGTATATATATATATATATATATATATATAAAATAGCCATTCACTGTCTGGCTGCAGGCTGGGAAGCAGGGAGAGAATGCTGCCTCTCCACTATGATTGTGTGGCTACCACCCACCCCTGCTTGGAGGCCCCTATAATTCTGGGGCCCTGGGCAGCTGACCAGTGTGTCTACACATTAAGATGGCCCTGGCTGTGGAGCGCTTTGCCATACCCCCAACATTTCTCATTTTTAAAAAAAGGTACACTTGATTCAAGGGCTTGCAGCCACAGGTAAAGGGGGCATGACCTAGGGTAAAGAGTGTGTGAGACTGGGCTGCTACAGCCACACAGAGGACTGAACTACCTTTCAGTACACCAGCGCGGCGGGAGTTTGTCCCCACAGCGCTGCTATAGGGATTGTCCAGCAACCGGTATAAATCGGTATAGCTTCGCTTGCAAGTACAGACTGTTTAAAAACAGTACCGTTGGAGGGTATTATTTGCTGGTCATTGCATGGTAAATTGCAGCATTTGTCAGCAATACATACAGTAATGATGGTTACTGCAGGGGCAAGGTAAATAGATAGCATCCCCACAGAGCTCCATTATATTTTGGCAAGCATTAATGTTCTTGATTACTACAAGAAACATACAATGATTACATTTTATTTTTCACTGTCAGCGTCACAGAGCATTTATAAGGCTTTAAGAACTCATGTTAAGTATGTAAAAATAGCTCCAATATGTATCTGGCATCATAGTTACTTATAGACTGTTTGGTTTTATGCATTGATAAATTAATCAAACTATTTGGGGGCTACTGAATATAACATTTATTTCTTGTAATGTTAGCTATTTCTGCCCGCACAGGACAGCCTATTGCGATAATAGGGTCAATTCATCAAAGTCATGTTAGCAAGTGAGAAAATTTACATGTAGATTTTCTTTTCTTTTGCAATCATTATAAAGGGGATCTGAGCAGTGCGCTACATTGCATTTAAACAGTTTCCATACAAAACACTGCAAACGTACAAGATGCTTTATATATATACTCTATATGGATATGATAGATTGTGTTCTGCATTTGGTCACTGTTGATAACTAACCATATATCTAAATATACAGTTTCCAGGGACAAATCTTTGAAGCTTGGGTCTGACCCTACCCCTTTCAGATGAATATGCCCGGTCACACCTGGGATTTTGTATACAGGTCCAACCTAGGTGCAACCTGGCTGAGACCCCTTTCAGACTGCCAGCAGCAGGACCTTGCTTATTGTCGAGGTTGGTGACATCACTGCTCATATGTGCAGTGTCGGCACTTGGAGATGAGATAATCTCCAAGGACTGGCTCTTTTTATGCTTTAAATAAGTCCCGGGTCGCATCAACTCGGCTTACCCATTTACACTGCACTGCAAACCATGACCAACCCCGCATCCCAGGTTGGATTCCCTGGTCACTTGACCCAGGTTAACCCTTTTCCACTGAGCTGTCACCAGGTTATCGTGGCAATAACCCGGATTTTAGCGGCAGTGGAAAAGAGGTATTACTTTGGGGCAGTTGTCAACTCTGCTACTGCTAATAGGCAAAGATGAATGCCACAGCATTACAGTACATAGGACTAAGCCTTGGAGAGTGATAAAGTGGAGGAAGATAAACTACCAACCAATCAGCTCCTGCCATTTTTCAAACACGTCCTGTAACATGGCAAGGCTTAGTACATCTCCACCACAGACTGATGGTATCGGGATCCCAGCGCTTGGGAAGCGGCAGTTAGAATACAGACAGCAGCATTCCGACATGAAGGATCCTGACACCTACTAGGTAACTATACTAAGCCTAACCTCTTACCTCCCTAACCCTCCCTCCTCGCAGTCTGACCCTAACCCCCCCACCCCTTCCCCTGCAGCCTAACCCTCCCTGTGATGCCTAATCCTAACTCCCCGCAGCCTAAAACCAGGGCTGCCATCAGAAACTGTGGGGTCCGGGACTGACAAAATAGACAGGGCTCCCCCACCAAAAAAAAAAGAAATTCTGCCACACTGCTCCACCCCAATGTGATGTTACATTGCTGACCTGCAGGAACGATTCACAGAGCTGATGCACAGGGAAGGCTTGTTTTAAGTCCTCCCTGCACATCAGCCCGCTGTTGTTACATTGCCTGTGCAGCTCTCCAGGTATTGGCTGTAGGAGCCAGGGGTGGGCCCCCTCTCTATTAGGGCCCGGGATTCCAGTCCCCACAGTCCTCCCCTGATGGCTGCCCTGCCTAAAACTGACCCTCTCACTGCCACAGCCTAACCCTGCCAGTGGTGCCTGACCGTAACCCTCCTTCCCCCCAGCCTAACACTAACCCTCTCCCCATGGCCTAAACCTAACTCATAACCCCCATCCCACCCCCACCGCCGTGGCCTAACCCTAAGCAGCCTCAGGATACTTACCTTCAGGATGCTAGCAGTCGGGATTCCGGTGCTGGCATTGCGATCAATGTCGGGATCCTGGTGACGGTATTCTGAGCTTTGTCAGGATTCCGGCATCAGTAGTCCGACTGCCGGCATCCTGACCGGATCCTGACTGATGAGACATGAGTCCCTAACTCAGCAAAAAGGATTTTCACTCTATATTTAAATGAATAAAACAAAACCTCTACATATTGTAGTGCCACATTTATTCTTCATATACAGTATGTATGAAGTGCCTCCACTTTACTAAGCAAGATACAGTAGGCGACATCCTGCTATTCTGTTTGGAACCGTTCTCTCTTTTGCTTTTAACCTTCAGAGCTGGCTGTTTCTTTTCCAACTTATAACAATGGTACCGAGCAGGAGTACATGCCACAGGGAAGAAAAGACAGAGCTCTTCTCTGTGGGAGAGATAGCCTGCAGACACACATCAAATCAGCATGTTGATTGGAGACCACGGGGTGCAAGTGTTCATACTGGGACAGGAGGAAACTGCCGCCAACCATGGCACTGAGCACAGCACCGAACATGGCGAATCTGATGCTGCAGAAGTGACTTCATTCTGCAAGTAAATCCCTAAAAGGCTCAGTTTGGAACCATGTTTACTGTATATGATTAAGAAGATGAAAGAAAATAAGATTTTACTTACCGATAAATCTATTTCTCGTAGTCCGTAGTGGATGCTGGGGACTCCGTCAGGACCATGGGGAATAGCGGCTCCGCAGGAGACAGGGCACAAAAGTAAAAGCTTTAGGATCAGGTGGTGTGCACTGGCTCCTCCCCCAATGACCCTCCTCCAAGCCTCAGTTAGGATACTGTGCCCGGACGAGCGTACACAATAAGGAAGGATTTTGAATCCCGGGTAAGACTCCTACCAGCCACACCAATCACACTGTACAACCTGTGATCTGAACCCAGTTAACAGCATGATAACAGCGGAGCCTCTGAAAAGATGGCTCACAACAATAATAACCCGATTTTTGTAACAATAACTATGTACAAGTATTGCAGACAATCCGCACTTGGGATGGGCGCCCAGCATCCACTACGGACTACGAGAAATAGATTTATCGGTAAGTAAAATCTTATTTTCTCTGACGTCCTAGTGGATGCTGGGGACTCCGTCAGGACCATGGGGATTATACCAAAGCTCCCAAACGGGCGGGAGAGTGCAGATGACTCTGCAGCACCGAATGAGAGAACTCCAGGTCCTCTTTAGCCAGGGTATCAAATTTGTAGAATTTTACAAACGTGTTCTCCCCCGACCACGTAGCTGCTCGGCAGAGTTGTAATGCCGAGACCCCTCGGGCAGCCGCCCAGGATGAGCCCACCTTCCTTGTGGAATGGGCCTTGACAGATTTAGGCTGTGGCAGGCCTGCCACAGAATGTGCAAGTTGAAATGTGCTACAAATCCAACGAGCAATCGTCTGCTTAGAAGCAAGAGCACCCAGTTTGTTGGGTGCATACAGGATAACAGCGAGTCAGTTTTCCTGACTCCAGCCGTCCTGGAAACCTATATTTTCAGGGCCCTGACAACATCTAGCAACTTGGAGTCCTCCAAGTCCCTAGTAGCCGCAGGTACCACAATAAGCTGGTTCAGGTGAAACGCTGACACCACCTTAGGAAGAAACTGGGGACGAGTCCGCAGTTCTGCCCTGTCCGAATGGACAATCAGATATGGCTTTTGTGAGACAAAGCCGCCAATTCTGACACTCGCCTGGCCGAGGCCAGGGCCAACAGCATGGTCACTTTCCATGTGAGATATTTCAAATCCACAGATTTGAGCGGTTTAAAATGTGATTTGAGGAATCCCAGAACTACGTTGAGATCCCACAGTGCCACTGGAGGCACAAAAAGGGGGTTGTATATGCAATACTCCCTTGACAAACTTCTGGACTTCAGGAACTGAAGCCAATTCTTTCTGGAAGAAAATTTACAGGGCCGAAATTTGAACCTTAATGGACCCCAATTTGAGGCCCATAGACACTCCTGTTTGCAGGAAATGCAGGAATCGACCGAGTTGAAATTTCTTCGTGGGGCCTTCCTGGCCTCACACCACGCAACATATTTTCGCCACATGTGGTGATAATGTTTTGCGGTCACCTCCTTCCTGGCTTTGACCAGGGTAGGAATGACCTCTTCCGGAATGCCTTTTTCCCTTAGGATCTGGCGTTCCACCGCCATGCCGTCAAACGCAGCCGCGGTAAGTCTTGGAACAGACCTGGTACTTGCTGAAGCAAGTCCCTTCTTAGCGGCAGAGGCCATGAGTCCTCTGTGAGCATTTCTTGAAGTTCCGGGTGCCACGTCCTTCTTGGCCAATCCGGAGCCACGAGTATAGTTCTTACTCCTCTACGTCTTATAATTCTCAGTACCTTGGTTATGAGAAGCAGAGGAGGGAACACATACACCGACTGGTACACCCACGGTGTTACCAGAACGTCCACAGATATTGCTTGAGGGTCTCTTGACCTGGCGCAATACCTGTCCAGTTTTTTGTTCAGGCGGGACGCCATCATGTCCACCTTTGGTCTTTCCCAACGGTTCACAATCATGTGGAATACTTCCCGATGAAGTCCCCACTCTCCCGGGTGGAGGTCGTGCCTGCTGAGGAAGTCTGCTTCCCAGTTGTCCACTCCCGGAATGAACACTGCTGACAGTGCTATCACATGATTTTTCGCCCAGCGAAGAATCCTTGCAGTTTCTGCCATTGCCCTCCTGCTTCTTGTGCCGCCCTGTCTGTTTACGTGGGCGACTGCCGTGATGTTGTCCCACTGGATCAATACCGGCTGACCTTGAAGCAGAGGTCTTGCTAAGCTTAGAACATTGTAAATTGCCTTTAGCTCCAGTATATTTATGTGGAGAGAAGTCTCCAGACTTGATCACACTCCCTGGAAATTTTTTCCCTGTGTGACTGCTCCCCAGCCTCTCAGGCTGGCATCCGTGGTCACCAGGACCCAGTCCTGAATGCCGAGTCTGCGGCCCTTTAGTAGATGAGCACTCTGCAGCCACCGCAGAAGAAATACCCTTGTCCTTGGAGACAGGGTTATCCGCTGATGCATCTGAAGATGCGATCCGGACCATTTTTCCAGCAGATCCCACTGAAAAGTTCTTGCGTGAAATCTACCGAATGGAATCGCTTCGTAAGAAGCCACCATTTTTCCCAGGACCCTTGTGCAATGATGCACTGACACTTTTCCTGGTTTTAGGAGGTTCCTGACTAGCTCGGATAACTCCCTGGCTTTCTTCTCCGGGAGAAACACCTTTTTCTGGACTGTGTCCAGAATCATCCCTAGGAACAGCAGACGTGTCGTCGGAAACAGCTGCGGTTTTGGAATATTTAGAATCCACCCGTGCTGTCGTAGAACTACTTGAGATAGTGCTACTCCGACCTCCAACTGTTCTCTGGACCTTGCCCCTATCAGGAGATCGTCCATTTTCTTTGAAGAAGAATCATCATTTCGGCCATTACCTTGGTAAGGACCCGGGGTGCCGTGGACAATCCAACCGGCAGCGTCTGAAACTGATAGTGACAGTTCTGTACCACGAACCTGAGGTACCCTTGGTGAGAAGGGCAAATTGGGACATGGAGGTAAGCATCCCTGATGTCCCGGGACACCATATAGTCCCCTTCTTCCTGGTTCGCTATCACTGCTCTGAGTGACTCCATCTTGATTTGAACCTTTGTATGTAAGTGTTCAACTATTTCAGATTTAGAATAGGTCTCACCGAGCCGTCTGGCTTCAGTACCACAATATAGTGTGGAATAATACCCCTTTCCTTGTTGTAGGAGGGGTACTTTGATTATCACCTGCTGGGAATACAGCTTGTGAATTGTTTCCACTACTGCCTCCCTGTCGGAGGGAGACGTTGGTAAAGCAGACTTCAGGAACCTGCGAGGGGGAGACGTCTCGAATTTCCAATCTGTACCCCTGGGATACTACTTGTAGGATCCAGGGGTCCACTTGCGAGTGAGCCCACTGCGTGCTGAAACTCTTGAGACGACCCCCCCCCACCGCACCTGAGTCCGCTTGTACGGCCCCAGCGTCATGCTGAGGACTTGGCAGAAGCGGTGGAGGGCTTCTGTTTCTGGGAATGGGCTGCCTGCTGCAGTCTTCTTCCCTTTCCTCTATCCCATGGCAGATATGACTGGCCTTTTGCCCGCTTGCCCTTATGGGGACGAAAGGACTGAGGCTGAAAAGACGTTGTCTTTTTCTCCTTTATACGGCAATACTTCCATGTGCCGTTTGGAATCTGCATCACCTGACCACTGTCGTGTCCATAAACAACTTCTGGCAGATATGGACATCGCACTTACTCTTGATGCCAGAGTGCAAATATCCCTCTGTGCATCTCGCATATATAGAAATGCATCCTTTAAATGCTCTATAGTCAATAAAATACTGTCCCTGTCAAGGGTATCAATATTTTCAGTCAGGGAATCCGACCAAGCCACCCCAGCGCTGCACATCCAGGCTGAGGCGATCGCTGGTCGCAGTATAACACCAGTATGTGTGTATATACTTTTTAGGATATTTTCCAGCCTCCTATCAGCTGGCTCCTTGAGGGCGGCCCTATCTGGAGACGGTACCGCCACTTGTTTTGATAAGCGTGTGAGCGCCTTATCCACCCTAAGGGGTGTTTCCCAACGCGCCCTAACTTCTGGCGGGAAAGGGTATACCGCCAATAATTTTCTATCGGGGGAAACCCACGCATCATCACACACTTCATTTAATTTATCTGATTCAGGAAAAACTACAGGTAGTTTTTTCACACTCCACATAATACCCTTTTTTGTGGTACTTGTAGTATCAGAAATATGTAACACCTCCTTCATTGCCCTTAACAAGTAACGTGTGGCCCTAAAGGAAAATACGTTTGTTTCTTCACCGTCGACACTGGAGTCAGTGTCCGTGTCTGTGTCGACCGACTGAGGTAAAAGGACGTTTTAACGCCCCTGACGGTGTTTGAGACGCCTGGACAGGTACTAATTGGTTTGCCGGCCGTCTCATGTCGTCAACCGACCTTGCAGCGTGTTGACATTATCACGTAATTCCTTAAATAAGCCATCCATTCCGGTGTCGACTCCCTAGAGAGTGACATCACCATTACAGGCAATTGCTCCGCCTCCTCACCAACATCGTCCTCATACATGTCGACACACACGTACCGACACACAGCACACACACAGGGAATGCTCTGATAGAGGACAGGACCCCACTAGCCCTTTGGGGAGACAGAGGGAGAGTTTGCCAGCACACACCAAAAACGCTATAATTATACAGGGACAACCTTTATATAAGTGTTTTTCCCTTATAGCATTTTAATATATATAGTCATATCGCCAAATAAGTGCCCCCCCTCTCTGTTTTAACCCTGTTTCTGTAGTGCAGTGCAGGGGAGAGCCTGGGAGCCTTCCCACCAGCATTTCTGTGAGGGAAAATGGCGCTGTGTGCTGAGGAGAATAGGCCCCGCCCCCTTTTCGGTGGGCTTCTTCTCCCGTTTTTCTGAGACCTGGCAGGGGTTAAATACATCCATATAGCCCCCAGGGGCTATATGTGATGTATTTTTAGCCAGAATAAGGTACTATCATTGCTGCCCAGGGCGCCCCCCCCAGCGCCCTGCACCCTCAGTGACCGCTGCTATGAAGTGTGCTGACAACAATGGCGCACAGCTGCAGTGCTGTGCGCTACCTTATGAAGACTGAAAAGTCTTCTGCCGCCGGTTTCTGGACCTCTTCACTTTTCGGCATCTGCAAGGGGGTCGGCGGCGCGGCTCCGGGACGAACCCCAGGGTGAGACCTGTGTTCCGACTCCCTCTGGAGCTAATGGTGTCCAGTAGCCTAAGAAGCCAATCCATCCTGCACGCAGGTGAGTTCACTTCTCTCCCCTAAGTCCCTCGATGCAGTGAGCCTGTTGCCAGCAGGACTCACTGAAAATAAAAAACCTAACAAAACTTTTACTCTAAGCAGCTCTTTAGGAGAGCCACCTAGATTGCACCCTTCTCGGCCGGGCACAAAAATCTAACTGAGGCTTGGAGGAGGGTCATAGGGGGAGGAGCCAGTGCACACCACTTGATCCTAAAGCTTTTACTTTTGTGCCCTGTCTCCTGCGGAGCCGCTATTCCCCATGGTCCTGACGGAGTCCCCAGCATCCACTAGGACGTCAGAGAAATGGAGTTATTTTTTGCAAATTAAACCATGTAGCTGCCTGATCTATTGTATCCATTATATGTGAGATGTGTCCATTATAAGTAATATGTATGGGCTTCAATTAGACCAATTTGGTCATTCCGCCCGATAACCGGATGAACTATTGAGTAATACACTTGCAGGACCAAATACAAGTTATTTAGGTGCTGTGCAAAATGGCTATAGATAAAAATATCATAATCAATAGTAAAGATTTTTTTTATGGCTACTTATTGCATTAATATCACTGCAATTTACTAATAAAACTTCCCTAGGGCAGCTGAGCAATACTCAGTTCCCTGGTGATGCCAGCAGACGGCTAGTAAAGGCTGAACTTTCTGCTTTGAAAGCCAGTGTGGAAGCAAATGTACATGTGTGACCTTTAGGTACTTGCAGGCACAGGAGTGTACAGTGGCGTGATAAGGCACTAATGTACCCTTGGATGGCCCTCCCCACACCTTCCCCCAGCACATGTGATGTCATGCCTTAACAGAAGAGGACACTGGGAGCAGGAAGCTGATAGCTGGGCGCATCTTAAGAAGGTGCCCTTCCAGGTACCCCAAAAGGTGTCCCTGGTAATAGTAAGCTACCTTGGCATTGAAACATGGGCAGTCACACGCATACGTATGCCCAAAGTATGCACAGTGGACTTGGACTTCCAGTGTCACTTTTGCAATAAAAAGAATACAAATATAATTAATAATAAAAAAAATAATATGTAATTAGTTTCACAAAAAGTGCTTTATTTAATTATTGCCATGCCCTTGCAATTGCCATCTGGAGATGATAGTGAAAAGAGGAACATTCTTCAGTACGCAAACCATAGGAAAGCTGTAGCCAGCAGTATCTGGTAACGGGATCCTGGTATCAATTGCTGGCATGGGGATTCTTTAACAGGGCTTTCTTAAATAGGGAGAAGCCTTATATTAAAATAGACCCCTAAATTACAAGGAGCGGGGGAGTTATGAATTCCTGTTCAGCCAATGATTATGGTTTTACGTCTGCATATGGATGTCGCCTGCTAACTTGATTTTCTGCTGGGCATTCCATTCATGCCAGTATATCTCAGTCCAGGCAATCCAAGTACATCAGAATTATAGGATGCCCCTCGTCATCCACAGATGAATCATCCGTCCCTGCACAACTGGAACATACTCGTTTGACTGATATTTTACGTATGCGCTTAATAAAACTGCATACGTCACAGATGAATCAGACTATTTTCATATTATCAAGTAAAAATAAAATAATAGCAAAATTAAATATCATTAGACAAAAAAAAAATGTGCTGCAAATAGACCATGAACACCGAACATTAATACCACAACTTGGACATTGCCCTAGAGCCATTGTTCTGAGGATGCATCAATTTACTTCTAATGAAAATATTCTTATAGCTACCAGTGGATTGGAGGCTAAAGCAACGCACAGTAATTGCAAATATATTCCAAGCTACCCTGTAACAAAAAAAAGAAATTACTCTTATCTCAGAGCCCTCAGAACAACAAGGAATAAACCCTAGTGGAGTTTGCACTCTGTCCCCAGCAAGCATCTTCTTGGTTATTCTACTTCATGCAGCTACTCCATTGTTGCTGGTCCTGGTGCCCCAATTGGGTTTGTGTGATATCAGAACATGATTGCTTCATGTGTTAGGGGGTGGTTCAGACCTGATTTCTGCTTTGCATTTTTGCACAGCGACGATCAGCAATTGACTGTGCACGTGCATCGGAAAACAACAAAGGGCATCGCCGGCCAGCGACAGGATGGTGCGAAAATTCTTGGAATTCTAATCGCACGGGCGTTCGCAAGGTGATTGACAGGAAGAGGCCATTTGTGGGGGGTAACTGACCATTTACTGGGAGTGTCCGGAAAAACGCAGGCGTTCCCAAGCGTTTTCAGGGAGGGTATGTGACGTCAGCTCCGGTCCCGATCAGCCTGTTCTCATCGCACTGTAGGAGTAACACACTGGATTTTTGCAGCTCGGCGTACACATGCGATCGCACACTTGCTCATAGGTACAGCACTTCCCCTTGGGCCATGCTCACTTTCTGAGCAAAAGTCCAATTTTCGTTTTAAAGAAAGTTGGGAGGTATGCTACGGTGTTCGATTGAATGCTCCCTGGTCAAGTTCTGTCCACATACTGAAGCTCCTTAGGCAATGTAGAACAGGGTATCATACTATCAGTAATATGCCTCTGGTTTCACAGGAGGCACACAAATCAAATAAAGCTCTGCTTTGGAGAAGAAGCACACAAAAAAAATCTTACCAGGGAGTTGAACCTGAGATGACAGATATTGCAAGATATAAAAGGTTTCCTCTTTGGAGGAGATGGCCCACCAAAGGTATGATTTATAACAGCTTTCTGCACCGGGTCCATCTGCAAAGAGAGAGATTTCAAAGTTTTCAATGACAATAAAACAGTATTCTAATGCTGCAGTTTTTAAGAATTGTGTTTTATGATGTCACTTATCTTTATGAAGCAGCTGCTCAACTATACCCCACTCTCTTCTTTCTGACTCCTTACTTCAATAACGATAAAGGATTTTTTTTAGCAACTTTTTTTAATTAAAAAAATCACTTATTGACTCAATTAAACAAATCACAGGGACAATGGAATCAGAGAAAGACTATCTAGTCATTGTGCATATGCGAATGGCTTGTGTGTGCCCAGACTAGGGGGTATATGCAATTGCGGTCGAATTCCCGAAAATGTCGAAAAACGGGACATTTTCGCCAAAAAAAAAAAAAATCGACAATGCAAGTCAGTACTTTTAGTCAAAAAAACGGGCTTTTCAAATTCGACTTTTTGAAATTCGACATTTGACAAATTCGACATTTCTGCAATGGTACAAATGCGGCTTTTCGACAAAAGTATATTCAATTGAAGATTGTAAATTCGACAACAGTGCTTTTAGACAGTAAATTCGTCATTTTCAATCCGCCTCACTTTGCTGGCGGAATCTAATAAAAAAAATTAAAAACATGTTTTTTTGTGTGTTTTTTTTTTATTGGTAATAGCATATCTATTTATATTAGAAGGGATTATGTACTTGGTTTGTCTATTTAGGAGGCAGAAGTATTTTTTATATATTTTGTAAAATATTATTATTATTTTTTTATGGAATGGGTTAAAAATCAGGAAAAAAAATGCGTGGGGTCCCCCCTCCTAAGCATAACCAGTCTCGGGCTCTTTGAGCCGGTCCTGGTTGTAAAAATACGGGGAAAAAATGACAGGGGATCCCCCGTATTTTAACAACCAGCACTGGGCTCTGCGTCCGGTCTTGGTGCCAAAAATACGGGGGACAAAAAGCGTAGGGGTCCCCCGTATTTTTGGAACCAGCACCGGGCTCCACTAGCTGGGGAGATAATGCCACAGCCGGGGGACACTTTGATATCGGTCCCTGCGGCTGTGCCATTAAAACCCCAACTAGTCACCCCTGGCCGGGGTACCCTGGAGGAGTGGGGACCCCTTCAATCAAGGGGTCCCCCCCCACCAGCCACCCAAGGGCCAGGGGTGAAGCCCGAGGCTGTCCCCCCCATCCATGGGCTGCGGATGGGAGGCTGATAGCCTCTTGTGAAATGAAAGAATATTGTTTTTTGCAGTAGAACTACAAGTCCCAGCAAGCCCCCCCCCCCCCCCCCCCCCCCCCCCCGCAAACTGGTACTTGGAGAACCACAAGTACCAGCATGCGGGGGTAAAACGGGCCCGCTGGTACCTGTAGTTCTACTGCAAAAAAAAATACCCAAATAAAAACAGGACACAGACACCGTGAAAGTAAAACTTTATTACATACATGCTGACACACATACTTACCTATGTTGACACGCCGATTCTGGCCACGTCTCCAATGTCGACGTCCGGGGTACCTGAAAATTAAATTATACTCACCTGATCCAGTGTCCGGTTTGATAGAGTCAAATATTTACCTTTTAACATAAGCTATTTACTAATACCGTGAAGCCGTAATGGCCGCTAAACCACGTGCACGTGCTACGCACTTCGTACGCTATTTGCGTACAAAGACCTTGCACGTGGTACGCAAGTTACGTACACACGCTGCGCTGGGTGTACGGAATACACACAGCGAGCGTACACACAGTTAATAACCTTTTAAACCTTAAATACAGAATATGCTTATACAGGTTGAGTATCCCATATCCATATATTCCGAAATACGGAATATTCCGAAATACGGACTTTTTTGAGTGAGACTGAGATAGTGAAACCTTTGTTTTTTGATGGCTCAATGTACACAAACTTTGTTTAATACACAAAGTTATTAATAATATCGTATTAAATGACCTTCAGACTGTGTATATAAGGTGTATATGAAACATAAATGAATTGTGTGACTGTAGATACACTTTGTTTAATGCACAAAGTTATAAAAAATATTGGTTGAAATGACCTTCAGGCTGTTTGTATAAGGTGTATATGAAACATAAATACATTCTGTGCTAAGATTTAGGTCCCATCACCATAATATCTCATTATGGTATGCAATTATTCCAAAATACGGAAAAATCCCATATCCAAAATACCTCTGGTCCCAAGCATTTTGGATAAGGGATACTCAACCTGTACTGTAAACCTTAGTACTGAGATACTGCAATGATGTAACACTAGTTAACCTTGTTATTAAGCAAGCTGTTTGAGCGATTGAGATGCTCAGAAACCCTTAGTAATAAATGGTGAAACACACAACACTTGGTAAGGTTCCAACACCTTCTTAGAAGATTTTTAGTACGTAAAAAGGGGAAAAACAGTTACAGCTTATACACTACAAACCTAACATAAATAACTAAACAGAATAACATAACACAAATATAAACAATAGCGAACGATCGCAAACACAAGTACACAGAATGAGAATGAATGGCATACACAAAGGGAAGAAATGGCTACAGTGAACTTACACACATGGAAATGATTCGCAAGCGCTCCTGGACCAGGCCTCTAGCCTTCAGTGTGAAAACCTTGCAGAGAGTGAGTGAGTGTCCCAGCAATGGTGGTCCTTATATTTACAGCATACATTCACAATACAATGGTCCCTACAATCTCATTGTTCATTGGACACAGGAATGTGTCTCCACATTATAGTAAAGGTCATAGGTGGGTTTAAACAGGTGGGCTGTGTCCTTCTCCAACTGCCCAGGTGGGAGGTATCCTCTGGATTCCCCCCTGCATGTGTAATTATCAGCAAATACATTTAATGCTCCAAACATACTTTTGTGCGTAACTATACGCAGCAGCGAACAATCTCTTCCTAACCAACACTGAAATGTTACTATTAAAATACTCTACAGCTGGATACTAAACACCACCTTTCAACCTTTGTCTGACCCTTCATATCATGCAAAGAGGAATCCCCATGTCCACAAACCATTTAAACTAAACATTCTTGCTGACATTGCTAAGGGAAATATTATCTACAAAACACACTATATGAGTTAACTATGCTATAAACGAGTCGCCCGCTACAAGCTCACAAACTCTACCGTAAATACGCATATCACGCGCGTAATCGCCGGAGCGAGTTTACGCAATTTACGGACATGTGCACACACGGCAGACTGAATGCACGAGCAGCGGGCATGTGCATTGGGGTTAGTACAAGGCATTGTGAACTACGATATTTTTCGACTTTGACAGGTTCTTTTATTGTAATCCACGTACTTGGCAAAACAAAAAAACGCATACCCGAACCAGACGGACTGAAAGGGGTCCCATGTTTACACATGGGACCCCTTTCCCCGAATGCAGAGACCCCCTGTGAGTACTGTCAGCTGACTGCGGGTGTCCTCACCGCTAACCGCAAAGTTCCCACCATTGAAACTAATGAAGGTGCTGTGCGATGCGCTGTCTGCCAGCTCAGACGCGCAAAGCCAATCAGGATAGTGCCACGAAGTGGCGCTTCCTGATTGGCTGAAGGGACCCTCTGTGACACAGGGGGTCTCTGCATTCGGGGAAAGGGGTCCCATGTGTAAACATGGGACCCCTTTCAGTCCGTCTGGTTCGGGTATGCGTTTTTTTGTTTTGCCAAGTACGTGGATTACAATAAAAGAACCGGACACTGGATCAGGTGAGTATAATTTTATTTTCAGGTACCCCGGACGTCGACATTGGAGACGTGGCCAGAGTCGGCGTGTCAACATAGGTAAGTATGTATGTGTCGGCATGTATGTAATAAAGTTTTACTTTCAAGGTGTGTGTGTCCTGTTTTTATTTGGGTATTTTTTTTGCAGTAGAAGTACAGGTACCAGCGGGCCCGTTTCCCGCCAGCATGCTGGTACTTGTGGTTCTCCAAGTACCGGCTTGCTGGGACTTGTAGTTCTTCTGCAAAAAACAATATTCTTTAATTTTCAACAAGGCTATCAGCCCCCCATCCGCAGCCCATGGATGGGGGGGGGGACAGCCTCGGGCTTCACCCCTGGCCCTTGGGTGGAAGGGGTCCCCACTCCTCCAGGGTACCCCGGCCAGGGGCGACTAGTTGGATATTTAATGCCACGGCCGCAGGGAGCGGTATCAAAGTGTCCCCCGGCTGTGGCATTATCTGTCCAGCTAGTAGAGCCCGGTGCTGGTACAAAAAATACGGGGGACCCCTACGCTTTTTGTCCGCCGTATTTTTTGCACCAGGACCAGGCGCAGAGCCCGGTGCTGGTTTTTAAAATACGGGGGATCCCCTGTCATTTTTCCCCCCGTATTTTGGCAACCAGGACCGGCTCAAAGAACCCGAGGCTGGTTATGCTTAGGAGGGGGGACACCACGCAATTTTTTTTCGTGTTTTTTACAGTTTTTTTTACATTTTTAAAAATCGAATCAAAATCCGTCAATTGGTCCGTTTTTCAACAGCGGGACTGTCGAATCCGTTTTTTATTGAATATGTCGAATTGCGGCACCCACCGGCCGGAATTCGACGGTCGAATTGTGTCGAATTTAAAAACGGGCGAAAAAGTGCCACAATTCGACCGGAATTGCATATACCCCTAGAGCTTTCACTTACACTAATGAGAAAAATAAATAGGTTTTAAAAAAGATATTACATGTATTACAACATGTATTTAAATATATTTTAAAACCTTCATTTATTGAAAAAAACAACCATATGCTTTATTGGAATGGTGATAACAGAACAGGCACTACAGCGGTACAAGTAGGATGCATTTGAGGCTAGAAACTGGAGAATGTTACCACCCGCTGTAATACACACAGCTTTCTGCCCTTTTGCCTCCTGTATTTGCCAGCAATAGGACTTTTTGCCCTCCAATCAATCTTCATCAATCTTCATTTTCATCCATTATATTGATACTGATTACTGAAGCACCCATAATAAAGTAGCAGCAGTGATGTTTTCCATTTACCCTCTGTCTTCACTAAAATAGACTTGCACAAAGCCTGCACATCTGTGGCCACATTGCATGCTTGCATATAGCTGCAGATTTCTGACTGTATTTAGAGTTGCTTACGTCTATGTTGCTGCACTGCCACTATACACCAGCTTGAGAGCAGCTGCCATTACTATCAGCATGCTCTTGCAGCCGCCCTGTGGTAGGAACAAGAGATCCGTCTGAACATGATGGATCTTTGCATAAGCTGCCACAATTCCGTCTACGTGCCCACAATAGGGGTTGGCAAAATTATGTGTCAATACCCTATTGCCACCCAGCTACACCTGAATTCCATGCTACTTAGGAGACAAAATTCTAGAGCTAATTGCAATAATAACAAGGGATAACCTGGATTTTGTGGCAATTACAGAGTCATGGTGCAATGAGAATCATGACTGGTACATAGTTATACCAGGATACAATTTATTTAGGAAAGATAGAATAAGAAGAATGGGAGGAGGGGTAGCAATGTATGTGAAAAAAAAGCATAAATGCTACTTTAATACAAAATATTGAAGACAAAACTGAGGCCCTTTGGGTCACCATAGAAACCGCAGAGAAGGTCATTATTCGCATTGGGGTGATCTATAGACCACCAGGCCAGGGGCAGGATTTGGACAGGAACCTATTGTTGGACATCACTAAAATGGCTTTAAAGGGAGAAGTCATAATCATGGGAGACTTTAATTTACCTGATGTAAATTGGGAGGGGTCTTTTGCTAGTTCAGCTACAAGTGGCAAATTTCTACATTCCTTACAGGGAACATCTCTCTAGCAATTGGTGAGGGAGCCCACTCGCAAAGACTCAATATTAGATTTAATTCTTACAATTGGTGATAGGATATCCGACACATATGTGGGTGAGCACCTGGGATCCAGTGATCATCAAGCAGTATGGTTTAGTATAAAGACAGGATCCAACTCCTGTCACACAAAAACAAAGGTGTTGGATTTTAGAAATGCTGACTTTGCAAAAATGGGGAGATGTTTAAGTGATTCATTGGCAGACTGGAGGAACTTGGAAGGCGTGCAGGAGAGGTGGGAAAAACTGAAAAGTGCAATACTAAGTGCAACAGACCTTTGTATCAAAAGGGTTAGGAAAAGCACCAGGAAAAGGAAACCAGTGTGGTTCACAAAAGAAGTATCAACTAGTGTGAAGGCAAAAAAGATGGCTTTTAGGAAATACAAACAGACTCAAAATAATAACGACAAAGAGGTGTATCTGGACAGACGGAAGGATGCTAAGAAAGTGATAAGACATGCAAAGGCAGAAGCTGAGGAGAAAATGGCCCAGTCGGTAGATAAAGGGGGCAAAACTTTTTTTAAGTATATAAGTGAAAGGAGAAAATCAAATGGAGGAATAAGAAGACTTAAGGCAGAGAGTGAGCATTTGGTGGAGGGAGATAAGGCAATAGCAGATCACCTAAATAATAATTTTTGCTCAGTATTTACTACAGAAGAATGTATGGGGCCACAGTTAAGTTGCAAGGACATTCATAAAAATCTGGTAGATGAAAGTACATTTACAGAGGAGAAGGTCCTAGCAGAACTTTCAAAACTAAAAGTGGATAAATCAATGGGGCCAGATGGGATACACCCAAGGATACTCAAAGAGCTAAAAGATGTGCTGGTTACACCTTTAACAGAATTATTTAACCAGTCTCTAAGTACAGGTGCCATTCCAGAGGACTGGAAAAGAGTGAATGTAGTTCCACTGCACAAGAGTGGAAGCAGAGAAGAAGCAGGCAATTACAGACCAGTAGTGGGGAAAGTAATGGAAAAACTATTAAAAGAAAGAGTTGTGGGAAATCTTAAATCAAACAACTTACAGGATCCAAAACAGCATGGATTTACTGGTGGGAGATCATGCCAAACAAATCTTATTGACTTTTTTGACTGTCGAAAATAATAGATCAATGGGGAGCTGTAGATGTAGCATATCTAGACTTTAGTAAGGCATTTGACACTGTCCCACATCGCAGACTGCTAAATAAACTTGAAAGCGTGGGGGTGGATTATAAATCAGTTAAATGGATAAGAAACTGGTTGCAGGATAGGAAACAGACAGTTGTAGTTAACGGAGTGCAATCTATGGAGGGAAATGTTACCAGTGGAGTACCCCAGGGATCTGTACTTGGTCCAGTTCTCTTTAATATCTTTGTTGGTGACATTGCAAATGGTATTGAAGGGAAGGTATGCCTTTTTGCAGATGATACAAAGATATGCAACAGAGTAGACACACCGGGAGGGGTAAAACAAATGATTGATGAGCTAGGTAGGCTTGAGAAATGGTCAAGAACGTGGCAACTACAGTTTAATGCTAAAAAATGCAAAATCATGCACTTGGGTTTCAAAAACCCAAAGGCTAACTATAGTATCAAGGGTACTATAATGGAAACTACTGAGGAGGAAAGGGATTTAGGAGTCACTATTTCAAGTGACTTGAAGGCAGGAAAGCAATGCAACAAAGCAATGAGAAAGGCAAGTCAGATGCTTGGTTGCATAGGGAGAGGAATCAGCAGCAGAAAGAAAGAAGTAATAATGCCACTGTATAGGTCATTGGTACGGCCCCATCTGCATATCTTCAGAAGGATATAAATACATTAGAGAGTGTACAAAGAAGGGCAACTAAAATGGTGCATGGCCTACATCACAAAACTTACCCGGAAAGGTTAAAAGATCTTAACATGTATAGTTTGGAGGAGAGAAGGGAAAGGGGGGACATGATAGAAACTTTCAAATATATCAAGGGTCTTAACAAAGTTCAGGAGGGAAACATTCTTCAAAGGAAGAGAAGTATTAGAACTCAAGGACATACACTGAGACTGGAGGGGGGGGGGGGGTTCAGGGGAAATTTAAGGAAAAATGACTTCACAGAAAGGGTAGTGGATAAGTGGAATAGCCTCCCATCAGAGGTGGTAGAGGCTAAGACTGTAGAGCAATTTAAACATGCTTGGGACAGGCATATGAATATCCTTACAAAGAATTAAGGTTCAAAAAGGGTTGAGATTGCCTAAAGGATAAAAAAAAAAGGGGCAGACTAGATGGGCCAAGTGGTTCTTATCTGCCGTCAAATTCTATGTTTCTATGTTACTCTGAATAGGCTGAAAATATGCAGATTGTTTTTAGAATGTACAGTAGGTGTCAGACAGAGTTTCTGCAGTGCTGTAGCAGTGCTAGAAATAGAAAACATTAGACTTACAGAGCATGAGTATCATACATAACAGATGACCATATTGTGTGTATATTTGCCTCAGATACATGTTTCATTGGGGAAACTCGCACATGTGGACGCTTCTCTAAATCCAGTGGCGCTATAATATGTTAGGCAGCGGATAAAATGTGGGTTGAAGGTACTGTTGAATAGTTGGATGGGCTTTGGAAGTTTGTCTTGCGTTTTTTTTGGAAAGTATTGGAAGGCCTGCTCTATATCCTATATAAAAAAACTAAGGGGGACATTTACTAAGCAGTGATGAGAGCGGAGAAGTGAGCCAGTGGAGAGGTTGCCCATGGCAACCAATCAGCACTGAAGTAACATCTATAATTTTCATACTATATAATTATACAGAGCTGCTGATTGGTTGATGGGGAAACTTCTCCACTGGCTCACTTCTCCGCTCTTATCACTGCTTAGTAAATTTCCACCTAAGGGGGTTATTCGGGTCACATCGCTTGGGCGGACCCCAGTGTGCAAAAGAATCCGTACTGAATAACCCCCTAAAGCAGTGGTTCTCAAACTGTGTTCCGTGGCACCCTGGGGTGCCGTAGCACACTAGCAGAGGTGCCTCAGGTTGGTGGTCCAGGACCAACTCAAACTTTTTTTTGTCAATGTAATAGGAAAAACTAGTGCTTGTAGATGCCAATCATAACATATGTGGACAAACAGAAGCAAATCCTGTTCCTCACCACAAGATGGGATAGGATGTTCTCCAGCTGGGCACCAGTAGTCAGCGGAATACCACAAGGGTCTGTTCTTGGCCCACTGCTGTTCACTATATTTATCAATGATCTAGGAATAGGCCTGTCAATCTTTGCAGATGATCCTAAACCAGTGATTTTCAACCGCTGTGCCGCGGCACACTAGTGTGCCGCCAGCGGTTCTCAGATGTGCCGCCACAGATGCCCGATGCCTAGCCGCTGACATCACCAATTGCCATCCCCACACTGCTTTTGACTGCGCTGGACTGCGGCCCGTAACCTATGACACGCAGCGTTACTCGCGCATGCCATGTCATCTGCCCGCCCGTCCATCCGCTTACCTGTCCGCTGTCTCACCCTGTGCTGCTCCTCCGGCTGCATGCACTCCAGACGCTGAGGCAGGGAGAGGGAAACATGAGCTGTCCGCTCACCTGCCGGCTGTCTCACCCCGTGCTGCTCCTTGCTCCTCCGGCTGCATAAACTCCAGTGGCTGAGGCAGGGAGAGGGAAACATGAGCTGTCCGCTCACCTGCCGGCTGTCTCACCCCGTGCTGCTCCTTGCTCCTCCGGCTGCATAAACTCCAGTGGCTGAGGCAGGGAGAGGGAAATGAGCTTCATATCCACTGACTCCCAGGTAGGGGCCAGTGAATTTGTATTTATTTAATTGCTGTGGTAGTCACTGTGTGAAAATACTGTGGGAGTGCAATGTGTGGAAATACTGTGGGGGGCTAATGTGTGGAATTACTGCAGAGGTCAACGCATTTGTTTAATTACTGGGGGGCCCACCGTGTGTGTTTTTTTCCCCATAGGGGGCCAATGTGTGTGTGTTTTTTTTTTTTTTGGGGGGGGGGGGGATACTGATGGTGTGCCTTGGCAGTTTAAAAAATTTGGTCAGTGTGCCGCGACATGAAAAAGGTTGAAAATCACTGTCCTAAACTGTGTAAGGTAATTAATTCAGTAGGAGATGTGGAGTCTCTACAGAATGACTTAGTTAAACAGGAAACCTGGGCGTCTAAATGGAGAATCAAATTCAATATAGAAAAATGCAAAGTTATGCATTTTGGGACAAAAAACACACCTGCATCCTACACTCTAGATGGGGAAAATATAGGGGTAACTACGGTGGAAAAAGATTTGGGGTGCTCATAGATAATAGGCTTAATAACAGTGCACAATGTCAAATTGCAGCAATGAAGGCAAGTAAAGTGTTTGTGTGCATTAAATGGGGCATTGAGACAAGGGACAAGGATGTAATTCTGCCACTGTATAAATCAGGCATTAACAACCACGGTCCTCAAGGCACACTAACAGTGCAGGTTTTAGTGATATCCATGCTATAGCACAGGTTACTTAATTAGTAGCTTAGTTATTTTGATTTAACCATCTGTGCTGCAGCCTGGATATCACTAAACCCTGCACTGTTGGTGTGCCTTGAGGACTGTGGTTGGGAATGCCTGGTATAAATCATTGGTACATCCACACCTGGAATACTGTGTTCAGTTCTGGGCACCGTATTATAAAAAAGATATCGGGGAACTACAAAGAGTTCAAAGAAGAGCTACTAAATTGATTAAAGGGTTAGAGCAGAGGTCCTCAAACTCGGTCCTCGGGAGCCCACACAGTGCATGTTTTGCAGGTAACCCAGCAGGTGCACAGGTGTATTAATTACTCACTGACACATTTTAAAAGGTCCACAGGTGGAGCTAATTATTTCACTTGCGATTCTGTGAGGAGACCTGCAAAACATGCACTGGGTGGGCCCCCGAGGACCGAGTTTGAGGACCTCTGGGTTAGAGTCTCTGGAGTACGAGGAAAGGCTTACTAGGTTAAAAATGTATACACTAGAAAAGAGGCGACTGAGAGGAGACATTATTAATATCTTCAAATATGTAAAGGGTCATTACAAGGAGCTAGCAGCTGATTTGTTTATTAAAAGAACTCTGTATAAGACACGTGGGCACTCATCTAGGCTAGAGGAGAGAAAACTCTGTACACAACGTAGGAAAGGGTTCTTCACGGTAAGGGCAATAAAGATTTGGAACTCCCTGACTGAGAAGGTAATAATGGCAGACTCTGTAAATGTATTTAAAAACGGATTGGACAAATTCCTAACTGGAAAATGTATCCAGGTTTATAGCATTTAACATATTTACATTAAATTATCTGGGAGTGGTAAGAACCATAGCTGTCAATTGGTACTAAACCATTACTTCAGGAGGCGCATCATAATATGAACAGATTAACACAGAATACAGGTTGAACCCGATGGCCATTTTGCCTCTTTTCAACCTCACTGACTATGTAACTATAATTGAACCTAAGGATGACATATAAACATAATTTACTTAATTTAATATTTTTTTCTAAATTTCTCAATAGGAAACTGTTGGACTAGGGGTGCTGTGAAAAATTCTGATACTCTAGGGTGCTGTGATTCAAAAAAGTTTGGGAACCACTGCCCTAAGGCTTCTTCTCACCTCTGTTATGTGAACCGGTGTCCACTAGAGGCTGCTACGTGGACCAAATGACTCACAGCTAAAAGTTAAATTGATACTGCAGGGAGATGTTACAGACGCTTACCCTGCTGATAATATTAATAATACTGTTCTAGGGAGTAGAGAGGGGAGGAGGGGTTGGGGTCGATGGGGACTGGGGAGAGAGTGGAGTGGTAGGGGCCGATAGGGACAGTGGAGAGAGAGATGCAGCCACTAGAGGGCGCCGACAGAGCTCTGTTCGGGACACACACACTATGTATACTGCACACCCCATGATGTACTGCCCCTACAGTGCATCCGGAAAGTATTCACAGCGCTTCACTTTTTCCACATTTTGTTATATTACAGCCTTATTCCAAAATTCTACACACAATACCGCATAATGATGTGAAAAAAGTTTTTTTGAGAATTTTGAAAATTTTTTAAAAATAAAAACCTAAGAAATCACATGTACATAAGTATTGACAGCCTTTGCCATGAAGCTCAAAATTTAGCTCAGATGCATCCTGTTTCCACTGATCATCCTTGAGATGTTCCTACAGCTTAATTGTGGTAAATTTAGTTGATTGGACATTATTTGGAAAGGCACACGCCTGTCTATATAAGATACCACACTTTACAGTGCATGTCTGAGCCCAAACCAAGCATGAAGTCAAAGGAATTGTCTGTAGACCTCCGAGACAGGATTGTCTCAAGGCACAAGTCTGGGGAAGGGTATAGAAAAAATAGGATTTTAAATACCTACTGGTAAATTATTTTCTTGTAGTCCATAAGGGATACTGGGGTTCACTTAGTACGATGGGGTATAGATGGGATCCAAAGGAGCCGGTCCACTTTAAATTTCTTCAACTGGGTGTGCTGGCTCCTCCCCTCGATGCCCCCTCCCACAGGCAGTTATAGGTAAAATAGTGCATGAAGGAGAATGGACATATTTGAGAGAAAGAACATAACAACAATGGGGGTAATTCTCAGTTGATCGCAGCAGCATTTTTGTTAGCAGTTTGGCAAAACCATGGCCCTCATTCCGAGTTGTTCGCTCGCTAGCTGCTTTTAGCAGCATTGCACACGCTAAGCCGCCGCCTACTGGGAGTGTATCTTAGTTTAGCAGAATTGCGAACGAAAGATTTGCATAATTGCAAATAGAAATTTCTTTGCAGTTTCTGAGTAGCTCGGGACTTACTCTGCCACTGCGATCAGTTCAGTCAGTTTCGTTCCTGGTTTGACGTCACAAACACACCCAGCGTTCGCCCAGACACTCCCCCGTTTCTCTAGCCACTCCCGCGTTTTTCCCAGAAACTGCAGCGTTTTTCGAACACACCCATAAAACGGACAGTTTCCGCCCAGAAACACCCACTTCCTGTCAATCACACTCCGATCACCAGAACGATGAAAAATCCTCTTTATGCCGTGAGTAAAATACCTAACTTTTGAGTAAAATAACTAACCGCATGCGCTCTGCGAACCTTGCGCATGTGCAGTAAGCGACTAATCGCAATATAGCGAAACTCGGCAACGAGCGAACAACTCGGAATGAGGGCCCATGTGCACTGCAGGGGAGGCAGATATAACATGTGCAGAGAGAATTAGATTTGGGTGTGGTGTGTTCAATCTGCAATCTAAATTCCAGTGTAAAATAAAGCAGCCAGTATTTACCCTGCACAGAAACAAAATAACCCACCCAAATCTAACTCTCTCTGCACATGTTATATCTGCCCCCGCCCCCTGCAGTGCACATGGTTTTGCAAACTGCTAACAAAAATGCTGCTGCGATCAACTCAGAATTACCCCCAATGAGTGGTGAGATTCACACACCAGCACACCACAACATAAACTGACCAGCAACGGCTGGCAACCAAACAGCAACAGCTGAACAGGTAAACTTATATAGAAGAAACAACCTGCAGAAAAGTCAACGCACTGAGGTGGGCGCCCAGTATCCCTTATGGACTACGAGAAAAGGATTTACCGGTATGTATTTAAAATCCTTTTACTCTAGCATCCATCAAGGATACTGGGGTTCACTTAGTACGATGGGGACGTCCCAAAGCTTCCAGAACGGGCGGGAATGTGCGGAGACGTCTGCAGCACCGACTGCCCAAACTAGGTATCCTCTTCGGCCAGGATATCAAACTTGTAGAACTTCACAAAGTTATTCTTCCTCGACCAGGTAGCAGCACGGCATAGTGGCAAGGCCGAGACTCCACGAGCAGCCACCCAGGAAGACCCCACTGATCTTGTAGAGTGGGCCTCCAGAGAATGTGGGACAGGTAAGTCTGCCGACACATAGGCCTGTTGGATAGTCAACTTAAGCCAACGAGCAATGGACTGCTTAGAAGTAGGGCAACCCATTTTCTGTGCATCATACAGCACAAACAGGGAATCGGTCTTTCTGATCCGAGCCGTCCTCTTGATCTAGATCTTCAAGGCTCGCACAGCATCCAAAGCCTCCGGAGGGGCAGAACGCCAGAACTAGACGAAACAACAATAGGATTGTTTAAATGGAATGCAGAGACACAACTTTTGGCAGGAACTGCTGCCGAGTCCTGAGCTCTGCTCTGTCCTCATAAAAGATCAAGTAAGGACTTTTACACGGTAAGACCCCCCTATTCAAAGACATGTTTCGCAGAAACCAAGGCCAATAACATTACCGTCTTTCACATAAGGTACTTGACTTCTACTTTCATCAGCGGTTCAAACCAGGAGGATTGCAGAAAATCCAAAACCACATTCTAATCCCAGGGTGCCGTTGGTGGCACAAAGGGAGGCTGTATGTGAAGCACTCCTTGCAAGAAGGTCTGAACCTCTGGCCACATAGCCAATTTCTTCTTGAAGAAAACAGAGAGGGCTGGAATCTGGACCTTAAGGGAGCCCAGACGTAAGCCCATATCCACACCAGTCTGCAGGAAACGTAAGAAATGTCCCAGGCTGAATTACGCAGGAGGATATGTGTGCTCCCCGCACCAAGAGATATATTGTTTCCAGAGATGATAGTGTTTTGACGTCACAGGCTTTCTGGCCTGAACCATAGTTGCAATAACCTTTTAGGAAAGGCCTTTGTGAGCTAGGATGTTCCCAAACGAAGTCGCCATAAGTCCGGGTAGATGAACGGTCCATGTTGAAGAAGATCTCTCCTCATTGGCAGAGGCCAAGGGTCTTTTACGGACATATATTAAGAGTGTTTAACCACTCCAACTCCTGGCGCAAATGTTTGTAATTAATTAATTAACTATACATCAGCTGCAAGCACTGAGGGTTTGCTAGCTCCCCCAAACAACAAGAACAAAAAATATATACAAAATGTGTAATGCGCTTGATGTATATTTGTTGAAATTTAAATTGTCAAAAAGTAAATACACAGGTGTCTGCTTAAATCAAATTCAACACACATGGAACTTGCTGGTATGATTAAATTAAAATCAAATTTATTAGCACACACATTTAGAACCAATATATAAAGGAAAGCTCGAGCACACTAATACATTCAGATTTCTTTGCCACTTTATAGTAGGACTTGAAACAGTGTAGCTTGTATGTTGCCACACAGACCTATTTGGTCTATTTGAATCAATTGAACAGATTGCAACAGTTACTACAGCCTTTAGAGAATAATTGTAGCTCCCGTCCTCTATGCTACTGGCGTCCCAGTGCAGAGGAAGTGCTGCTGGTAATAATTACCCGACCTGCGGGAAGGTTCAGTCTCGCAGCGCAGGAGATACCGGGATATCTTCTCAGCGTCCGCCGCCGGCACTATCACGGTGCAGATGTTACTGTCCTGGCGGGCGGGTGCGGACGCTTCGGAGGTATGCTGACCTGGCGTCCCGGCAAGAAAGCTCCAAGGCTGATTTCAAATTCACCGCTAAATGCGGATTCGACTGACAGCAATCTGTACGTGTGCGGGCTGAGCAAGGAGGATGACGTCAACGCGTTTCGTCCCGTCACACTCGGGACTTCCTAAAGACGAAGTCAGATTCGACTGACAGCAATCTGTACGTGTGCGGGCTGAGCAAGGAGGATGACGTCAACGCGTTTCGTCCCGTCACACTCGGGACTTCCTCAAGACGAAGTCTTGAGGAAGTCCAGAGTGTGACGGGACGAAACGCGTTGACGTCATCCTCCTTGCTCAGCCCGCACACGTACAGATTGCTGTCAGTCGAATCCGCATTTAGCGGTGAATTTGAAATCAGCCTTGGAGCTTTCTTGCCGGGACGCCAGGTCAGCATACCTCCGAAGCGTCCGCACCCACCTGCCAGGACAGTAACATCTGCACCGTGATAGTGCCGGCGGCGGACGCTGAGAAGATATCCCGGTATCTCCTGCGCTGCGAGACTGAACCTTCCCGCAGGTCGGGTAATTATTACCAGCAGCACTTCCTCTGCACTGGGACGCCAGTAGCATAGAGGACGGGAGCTACAATTATTCTCTAAAGGCTGTAGTAACTGTTGCAATCTGTTCAATTGATTCAAATAGACCAAATAGGTCTGTGTGGCAACATACAAGCTACACTGTTTCAAGTCCTACTATAAAGTGGCAAAGAAATCTGAATGTATTAGTGTGCTCGAGCTTTCCTTTATATATTGGTTCTAAATGTGTGTGCTAATAAATTTGTTTTTAATTTAATCATACCAGCAAGTTCCATGTGTGTTGAATTTGATTTAAGCAGACACCTGTGTATTTACTTTTTGACAATTTAAATTTCAACAAATATACATCAAGCGCATTACACATTTTGTATATATCTTTTACGGACATGTCCAGATAGTACGCGTACCACGCCCTTCGAGGCCAATGTGGGGCAATCAGAATTGCCTGGACTCTTTGATTCCTAATTCGCTTTAGCACCCTCGGGAGCAGAGGAATCGAAGGAAACAGGAAGACCAGCTGGTAAGGCCAAGGCGTCGTCAGTGCATCTACTGCCCTCCCCTGAGAATCCACCCATGTTGTGACAGAAGCAGAATACTATACTGAGCAATAGAAGCTCCCGGGATCTCGCTTTTATCAAGAGATCCTTCCAGGTAAGAGACGATGTTTACCCCCTGGACTCGGAGCTGGAACATCATTTCCGCCATTACCTTCATGAAGACCCACGGAGCTGTGGACAGTCTGAAGGGTAGCGCCTGGAACTGGTAGTGATCGTTCAGCAGGGTGAACAGCAGGTAAGCCTGGTGAGGCGGCCAAATTGGAATATGGAGGTAAGCATCCTTTATATGCAGCAAGACCATGAACTCCTGTTCTTCCAGACCCGCAATCACAGCTCACAAGGATTCTTGAAAACCTTTAGGTAAGGGTTCAAGGATTTTAGATTCAAAATGTGTCTTACCGAACCGTCCGGTTTCGGTACTACAAACAGGTTGGAATAGTAACCCTTTCCCTGTTCGTGCAGTGGCACTGGCACAATGACTTGGGACTGGACCAACTTTTGGATGGCCTGTTTCAGCGTAACTCGTGAATCCTCCAAAACTGGTAATCTTGATTTGAAAAATCGTTGGGTAGGAGCACCATCGAACTCCAGCTTGTAGCCCTGAGAAATGAGGTATCTTACCCAGGCATCCTGGCAGGAGCTTTCCCAGACTCAGCTGAAGTGACACAGTCAAGCTCCCAGTTCGATGTCCCCTCAGGGTGGGGAGGCACCGTCATGATAAGACCTTAGTGGAAGCTGAACTGGTGCTTTGTTCCTGAGAACCTGTGGCGGCTGGTTTTCTTGTCCTACCTCTGGTGACTTTCGCCGCGGTGGAGGAGCATCTGGCTCTTGATCTGAACCTGGCAGATCGAAAGGACTAAGTAGGCGGCCCCGGGTAGGAATGGCGGCGGGGCCCCAGAGGGGAGGAACGTGGATTTTCCCGCAGTAACATCAGAAATCCACATATCCAACTCAACCCCAAGGAGCCAATCCCCTGAAAAAGGAAGAGACTCTACACTGCGCCTGAACTCTGTATCCGCTATCCACTGATGCAGCCACAAAGCTCTGTGCGCTGACACTGCCATAGCAGTGGTCCTAACATTAATATTGCCTATCTCTTTGAGAGAGTCACACAGGACACGTGCAGTGTTTTGAATGTGTTTTAGGAGAGTCCCCGTAGTGACCAGGGACATATCCCCCGAGAGGCCCTCTTGAATTTGAGTAGCCCACGTATGAATGGCATGCGTCATCCAGCAAGCCGCTATGACTGGTCTTTGTGATATACCAGCCGCTGTGTAAATAGACTTCAGTGTACTCTCTATTTTCCTATCCCCAGGGTCCTTTATTGTAAAGGAGCCCTGAGCTGGTAATACGGCCTTTTTAGATAGGCGAGAGACTGATACGTCTATGGCCAGGGGTACTTCCCAGATTTTCCTGCCTTCAGGAGCAAATGGGAAAGTGTGCAAAAATCATTTTATCACTTGGTATTTCTTATCTGGATTTTTCCAGGCTAACTTAAACAGGTCAACTAACTGCAGAATCAGGGAAAGTGACACTGAGCATGTTCTGTGTTAAGAAAAATGACTGCTGTGCTGCAGCATCCTCTAGATGGAGTTTTAACACGTCCCGTATAGCAAGTATGAGGGACTCAATACCCTGTGCAGAAGGGGAATCCCCAGTATCAGGATCCAATTCCTCCCCCTCCTCCAGTATCTTCTCATCAGATTCTGAGAGTAAAGCAGGAAACCCATTTTTTAGTGAGTATTAGCAGAAAGCTGAGATGACATATCTGACATCATGTATTTTATGGCACATAGCCAGGAAGACTCTTGATCCTCTACCCCAGTCCCCTCACTGAGTTGTGGGGACTGGCTGCATTGTTTACATGATATGGAACCAGATGTAGAGGGGAGAATCTGGTATGACATACACTGCGTAATTGGTGTTTTATCATGTTCACAGTAGGCAACACTTATATACACATATACACAGACAAGTAATATAATAGCAAGCCTGCCCTTACTGTATGTGAGAGGGAGACACAGAGGAAGGAACAGCACATCCAAGCTAAGCAGCCCCAGTGAGCAGTGTCGGACTAGGGCATGTAGGGCCCACCGGGGGAATGCAATGGTAGGGGCCCATATTTTGGGGTGTAGCCAGTCTTCAGAGGGGATGTGTCTAGCTGCCGCAGAAGCTTGGCTAACCATTAGAGAGTACATGGTCTGGGCCCCTTGATAAATAGATATAGTAAATGCTGATAGTGCATGCATGATAATATACCAGATTAATAACAGCAATGCACTATAGAAAATACACCATAGTAACGTGCAGTATAAGGTAACATTTATAATGTATAATTCAAGTGCACAGTCTGAAAACTGATCCCTAGAGGAAGAGGTGGGTCCCTGGGGCCCACCTGTGGTTTCCCCTGTTCCTTTGTGGGCCAGTCCAACCCTGCCAATGAGACTGCAAGCTGTTTTATCACGGTGTAACATAAGAGTTTTTGTCCTTTTCAGGACACAGATTGTGTATAATAGCAGCTCACCCCTTTGCTACACCCCTGTACCAGTTTTCCTGTGTATCCTGAGTGTCTGGAGGAGCTGTGTGTGCCTGCTGCTGCAGCTGTAAGCAGAGGAAGGCGCCAAAATGCTGGAGCTATGTAGATTTTTATACCGGAAATGTCTCCCACAGAGTGTAAAACTAAGTAAAGATATATGTTTTCTCTACCGCTGGCCAGTGTACACAGGGGGCTATAGCGGATCCCCCCAGGGAGGGTTCCATATGCCGCCCATGCGTTTGCACCCCACCAAGAACCGGGGCCCCCGGTTTGTACTCACCACTCCTCACCTTCAGGCATGTTAGGGGTGTGTGGCGTGCTGCGATTGCGACAGCTAAGGCGCAGTGTCCTGCTGTACAACAGCCTCTCAGGATGGTGGTCCTACAGCGGGGAAGCGACTCTGACGCCTGAAGAGACCGGTAACCGCGCGCCCCCTCTCCAACTCCCACGGTGCAGGAATGCTGTTGCCCAATCAGTATACCAAAAATAATAAAGTTTTAAAATAGACCGAAGAAAACTTTCTGGCGCTCCAGAGTGTGCATCCTCTCCTGAGGGCACTTTTTTCTATACTACCTATATGAGGAGGAATAGAGGGGAGGAGCCAGCACACCTAGTTGAAAAATTTAAAGTGCACCTGTTCCTTTGGACCCCGTCTATACCCCAGCGTACTAAGTGAACTTCAGTATCCCTTATGGATGCTAGAGAAATATCTGCTGCTTTGAAGGTCCCAATGAGCACAGTGGCCTCCATCACCCATAAATGGAGGAAGTTCGGAACCACCAGGGCTCTTCCTAGAGCTACTGGCCGTCTAAACTGAGCAATCGGGGCAGAAGGGTCCTAGTCAGGAAGGTGACCAAGAACCCAATGGTCACTCTGTCAGAGCTACAGCAGAGAGGAGAACCTTCCAGAAGGACGACCATCTCTGCAGCAATCTACCAATCAGGCCGGTATGGTAGAATGACCAGACGGAAGCCACTCCTTAGTAAAAAGCACATGGCAGCCCGCCTGGAGTTTGCCAAAATGCACCTGAAAGACTCTCAGACCATGAAAAACAAAATTCTCTTGTCTAATGAGACAAATATTGAACTCTTTGGCGTGAATGCCAGGCGTCATGTTTGGAGGAAACCAGGCATCGCTCATCAACAGGCCAATACCATCCCTACAGTGAAGCATGGTGGTGGCAGCATCATGCTGTGGGGATGTTTTTCAGCGGCAGGAATTGGGAGACTAGTCAGGATAGAGGGAAAGATGAATGCAGCAATGTACAGAGACATCCTGGATGAAAACCTGCTCCAGAGCACTCTTGACCTCAGACTGGGGCGAGGGTTCATCTTTCAGCAGGACAACGACCATAAGCACACAGCCAAGATATCAAAGGAGTGACTTCAGGACAACTCTGTGAATGTTCTTGAGTGGCACAGTCAAAACCCAGATTTTAATCTGATTGAACATCACTGGAGAGATCTGAAAATGGCTGTGCACCGACGCTTCCCATCCAACCTGATGGAGCTTGAGAGGTGCTGCAAAGAGGAATGGGCAAAACTGCCAAAGTTAGGTGTGTCAAGCTTGTGGCATCATATTCAAGAAGACTTGAGGCTGTAATTGCATCCAAAGGTGCATTAACAAAGTATTGAGCAAAGACTGTGAATACTTATGTACATGTGATTTCTTAGTTTTTTATTTTTAATAAATTTGCAAAAATCTAGAAAAAACTTTTTTTCACATTGTCATTATGGGGTATTGTGTGTAGAATTTTAAGGGGAAAAAAAATAATTTATTACATTTTGGAATAAGGCTGAAACATAACAAAATGTGGAAAAAGTATTGTATACCTTGTTCTTAGCCATTGTCCTCTGTTATCAGTCATTTTAGACATATAAATATGTTTTTAAATAAGCCCTGCTACTTGTGATATGAAGTAATGGGGGTAATTCTGAGTTGATCGCAGCAGGAACTTTGTTAGCAGTTGGGCAAAACCATGTGCACTGCAGGGGAGGCAGATATAACATGTGCAGAGAGAGTTAGATTTGGGTGGGTTATTTTATTTCTGTGCAGGGTAAATACTGGCTGCTTTATTTTAACACTGCAAATTAGATTGAGGATTGAACACACCACACCCAAATCTAACTCTCTCTGCACATGTTATATCTGCCTCCCCTGCAGTGCACATGGGTGGTTATTCCGAGTTGTTCGCTCGGTAAATTTCTTCTGATCGCAGCGATTTTCCGCTTATTGCGCATGCGCAATGTTCGCACTGCGACTGCGCCAAGTAAATTTGCTATGCAGTTAGGAATTTTACTCACGGCATTACGAGGTTTTTTCTTCGTTCTGGTGATCGTAATGTGATTGACAGGAAGTGGGTGTTTCTGGGCGGAAACTGGCCGTTTTATGGGAGTGTGTGAAAAAACGCTACAGTTTCTGGGAAAAACGCGGGAGTGGCTGGAGAAACGGGGGAGTGTCTGGGCGAACGCTGGGTGTGTTTGTGACATCAAACCAGGAACGAAACTGACTGAACTGATCGCAGATGCCGAGTAAGTGTGGAGCTACTCAGAAACTGCTAAGAAGTGTCTATTCGCAATTCTGCTAATCTTTCGTTCGCAATTTTACTATGCTAAGATTCACTCCCAGTAGGCGGCGGCTTAGCGTGTGCAAAGCTGCTAAAAGCAGCTTGCGAGTGAACAACTCGGAATGAGGGCCAAGGTTTTGCCCAATTGCAAACAGAATTCCTGCTGCGATCAACTTGGAATTACCCCCAATGTGTAATTTGTTCACTAGAACTCAAAACGGTAATTTATTTATCATTGTTAGAAACACTATGGGGCAATTGCACAGTTAAATGCTATACAGTTTTGTGGATGAATCTTGCATATTTCCATATCGCATCTGCTATGTAGCCGGGCACGCGCATCAATGGGCAATCTATGCACATCTCAGCGACATCTCCTTGTGACTGAAGGAGCGTAACTGGGTGGTAACGGCATTCGCACATAGGCTAAGTATAGCAATAAGCACTGGAATTGTGGTCTGTACTAAGTTGTGTGTATTCAGAGACACATCTGTTTTTAGACAGATATCTGGCACCAGGGATAGGTGGTGCAGTGGTTACGGGCAAATATCCGTATTTACTGCTGGTGTAATTACAGGTGACTTGCAATCATCCCTCTTCTCCAGCTGCACGTTATACACAGGAAGGAGTAGGTTGCACTGTTCTAAGAAACTGCAGGAGGGGTCACCGATCACTGTTTACATGTGTGGTGGGCATAACACTATCTATGTACCTTTCTAGGGTACTGTATTTCAATATTATTATATATATTATTGGTAATTCCTTTTATAAATCAACTTGTACTCTAGGTGTAAGAAGCAGTTAAGTGGTGATACAGTTGAGTATCCCTTATCCAAAATGCTTGGGACCAGAGGTATTTTGGATATGGGATTTTTCTGTATTTTGGAATAATTGCATACCATAATGAGATATCATGGTGATGGGACCTAAGTCTAATCACAGAATGCATTAATGTTACATACACACCTTATACACACAGCCTGAAGGTCATTTTATCCAATATTTTTTTTAACTTTGTGCATTAAACAAAGTGTGTCTACATTCACACAATTCATTTATGTTTCATATACACCTTATACACACAGCCTGAAGGTTATTTAATACAATATTTTTAATAACTTTGTGTATTAAACAAAGTTTGTGTACATTGAGCCATCAAAAAACAAAGGTTTCACTATCTCACTCTCACTCAAAAAAGTCCGTATTTCGGAATATTCCGTATTTCGGAATATTTGGATATGGGATACTCAACCTGTATTAACTTTCCCACATCTCATGAATTAAATTAATTCTTTGGAAAAGCTTGGGAGACTCCGGATAAGAGACCGCAGATCCCCAAAAGAATTTATATGGCATACCCCTTCCCTAAGCAGGACAGGGAGATTTGGGAATCACCCCCCACTGTGGACAAGGCCCTGACGCGCTTGTCCAATTACAATATTTTTAATAACTTTGTGTATTAAACAAAGTTTGTGTACATTGAGCCATCAAAAAACAAAGGTTTCACTATCTCACTATCTCACTCAAAAAAGCCCGTATTTCAGAATATTCCGTATTTCGGATATTTGGATATGGGATACTCAACCTGTAGTAGATTTACTTTATATTCATAACCTCATCTATTTTGAGACAATAACAGGTACTTTGATGCAAGAATTATATATTAGTATACAAAGACTACATTCAGTTCTCATTATAGGTTGTTATTGTGCATTTAGTTGTTTTTATATTCTGCACGTACATAATATGACTAATTTTGTGATGTATTGGACGCTGTGGTTAGGGAAAAGTTGGAATCCCAGATAGCCCATTAATCATCACACATTGTCATGCAGCTCACTCCTCTAACCAGAATTTGGGGCCCTGATAACACCTCTCACCCTTCCAGCTTAATGCCTAGAAGACAGATGCACCTGTCTCCTTGGCTAAATAGTTTTGCAAAGAAATACGATCGGCCTTAAAACACAGTCTCTCTCCTGACAGTCATCCTAGAGATAAGATAATCTTGCTAAGCCTCAAGCCAGGAGCGAGGACAATGCTGGTATTATAGATTGGGAAAAGTCATCTAACAAAGACTCCATTCTCTGTCTGTTTTTTTTTTTTTTACTCTTAATAGAAGACTATATCTACAGAAATTATTTCTGTCCACAGGGCTTACAGATATGCACTGTTTGGTGACTTCTAAAATGCATGTGCACATCCTTCTCATCCTTTCTGATAGAATAATGTACTTCTATGATTGAGCAAACAGAAGAAATTATTTGGTGCACTGACCATCCAGGTTGATGCCAAATTTGTCCTCACCTCCAGAGGCATATGCCAACTTCAGTTTACTCAGTAAGCATAACATAAGCCACTTTGTACTATGCATGCCTGCAAAAAAGTATACCTCTACGTCCCTTCCTCAGACTGGGTACATGACTCCCCTTACATACCTCCCAACTGTCCCGATTTTGGTGGGACAGTCCCGTTTTTCACGGTCTGTCCCGCTGTCCCACCTGCGGGTCGCAGTGTCCCGCGAGTGGGGGGGCAGTTGGGAGATCCTTCCCTGTTACTCGCTGCTCTGATCAGAGCAGCGGTGAATAGATGCTGTGCGCATGCGCACAGCATCTATTCCTGGCAGAGAGGGACAGGGGGCATGGCCAGTGGCTCTCACAGTGCTGTCCATGCCCCCATAATGAAGAAAACGGGGGTGTGGCTTGCGATTGCGGCACTTGCCGTGAGGCCACGCCCACTTTTCGGTAGGCCACATCCCCTAATTTCGGGTGCGCGGCATCGGCGCGCGCTGATGTCCCTCCTTGGATGCCGGCAAAGTTGGGAGGTATGCCCTTACACTTGTGACACCAGAGAAAAGCAGAAACAGACCAAGTACAACAAGGCAATTTTCGCCAAATTAACCTCTTGAAAAGAGGTTAATTAGGCGAAAATTGCCTTGTTGTACTTGGTCTGTTTCTGCTTTCCTCTGGAAAGGTGTTTGTGTAAGTTTATCTGGTTATAAATCGGAGCATAAATAATCCTGTACATATGCGACTGGTGTAGAGCTGTATGCAGGATCCTGAGAGGTCTCCTACTTAGCATATGGGTGTTAATCATACCCCTTTTCCACTAACGAGCACGGGTCGCAGCCGGGAGCCTGACACGGGAGCTGCCCCCTGCTGCGACCCGTGCTCGGTCCCTTTCCCATTAGCAGTCACAACCCGGCAAATGCCGGGTTGGTGACGCTTCTAGTGACACGGCAGGGGCGGCGCAGGGAGATCACATGATCTCCCAGCGCCGCCTTCCCTATGCACTGTGAACGGGAGCCGTGTCACCTCGACACGGCTCCCGTTCACACTAGACAGCTAGCCGGGTTGAACACGTGTTCAACCCGGCTAGCTACCAGGGTAGGATTCCCGGATCACTTGATCCCGGTTTACCCTTTTCCACTTGCAAAAAACACGGGTAAATGCGCGCCCCCGTGCATTTACCCGTGTTTTTTGAGCTAGTGGAAAAGGGGTATCAGTGACGTGCAGTGGGGTGAGGCAGAGCCTTTCCTGTCATACTAATGTTTGCATCAGAGCTTTGGTTGTATAAAGTATATGAAAAATACAAAGAATATGTTAGAAATATCTTCTTTGAATTATTCCAATAATTTTTCTACTCAAAACTCTAAAGTAAAAAGTCTGTGGCCTCACCTGCTTATCTTTTATGCACATCTCTGATCAAAACTCAACAAATTTCCAGGAGTTTACACTGCTGCACCTATGTATAATGACCACATGCACCCTTTGGCTCATACTGTATATTGTGTGTAAATCTGGCTCTGGTGTTAGTCAGTACCTCCTGAGCCATTTACCTCACCGCACATCCCTGGTGTTAATACAATATATTTACATGCAGATTTTTAGGGCATATATTTGTGACGCATGGGCCACCACAGTACTTATATTGTAAATGCTATGCGGTTTAACTAGCGTTGTCATTTAATGACCAAATGCATTGTTTTACCATGGTCACACTGACAAACTGAATTACTGTGTGTAATACAGTCCTTATATCATAACCTTACAAGGAAGTAGTCCTAAAGAAATTTCTATACTATACAGCAGTGTTTCCCAAACTCGGTCCTCAAGGCATCCTAACGGTCCAGGTTTTAAGGCTATCCATGCATAAGTGCAGGTGGCTTAATTAGTACCTCAGTAACTTTGATTTAATTATCTGTGCTCAACCATGGATAACTGGATATCAATAAAACCTGGACTGTTAGGCTGACTTGAGAATTTAGTTTGGGATACCATACAGTCCTCATCCAATTCTACTTATGGTGACCTAAATGCTAAGTTTAATGTGATTGTGAGATTAAGCATGTGTCCCTCGTCAGGGGCATTTTAAGAGAGTGAGGGGACCCCTCCTAGTGCAGCTAGTAGATGCTGGCATAATGCAAATCACTCGGAAAATGCCGCCGCGCAACTCCGGAGGGGAAAGTATACTAAAATAAGATTTTACTCACCGGTAAATCTATTTCTCGTAGTCCGTAGTGGATGCTGGGACTCCGTAAGGACCATGGGGAATAGCGGCTCCGCAGGAGACTGGGCACAACTAAAGAAAGCTTTAGGACTACCTGGTGTGCACTGGCTCCTCCCACTATGACCTTCCTCCAGACCTCAGTTAGGATACTGTGCCCGGAAGAGCTGACACAATAAGGAAGGATTTTGAATCCCGGGTAAGACTCATACCAGCCACACCAATCACACCGTATAACTCGTGATACTATACCCAGTTAACAGTATGAAATATAACTGAGCCTCTCAACAGATGGCTCAACAATAACCCTTTAGTTAGGCAATAACTATAAACAAGTATTGCAGACAATCCGCACTTGGGATGGGCGCCCAGCATCCACTACGGACTACGAGAAATAGATTTACCGGTGAGTAAAATCTTATTTTCTCTGACGTCCTAAGTGGATGCTGGGACTCCGTAAGGACCATGGGGATTATACCAAAGCTCCCAAACGGGCGGGAGAGTGCGGATGACTCTGCAGCACCGAATGGGCAAACTCTAGGTCCTCCTCAGCCAGAGTGTCAAACTTGTAGAATTTTGCAAATGTGTTTGATCCCGACCAAGTAGCTGCTCGGCAAAGTTGTAGAGCCGAGACCCCTCGGGCAGCCGCCCAAGAAGAGCCCACTTTCCTCATGGAATGGGCTTTCACTGATTTAGGATGCGGCAGTCCAGCCGCAGAATGTGCAAGCTGAATCGTGCTACAGATCCAGCGAGCAATAGTCTGCTTAGAAGCAGGAGCACCCAGCTTGTTGGGTGCATACAGGATAAATAGCGAGTCAGTTTTCCTGACTCCAGCCGTCCTGGAAACATATACTTTTCAGGGCCCTGACCACGTCCAGTAACTTGGAATCCTCCAAGTCCCAAGTAGCCGCAGGCACCACAATAGGTTGGTTCACATGAAAAACTGATACCACCTTAGGAAAGAATTGGGAACGAGTCCTCAATTCCGCCTTATCCATATAAAAAATCAGATAAGGGCTTTTGCATGACAAAGCCGCCAATTCTGATACACGCCTGGCCGACGCCAAGGCCAACAGCATGCCCACTTTCCACGTGAGGTATTGTAGCTCCACGGATTTTAGTGGCTCAACCCAATGCGACTTCAGGAAATCCAACACCACGTTCAGATCCCACGGTGCCACTGGAGGCACAAACGGGGGCTGACTATGCAGCACTCCCTTAACAAAAGTCTGAACTTCTGGCAGTGAAGCCAGTTCTATTTTGGAAGAAAATCGATAGAGCCGAAATCTGGACCTTAATGGAACCAAATTTTAGGCCCATAGTCACCCTGACTGTAGGAAGTGCAGAAATCGACCTGGCTGAAATTCCTCCTTTGGGGCCTTCCTGGCCTCACAGCACGCAACATATTTCCGCCATATGCGGTGATAATGGTTTGCGTTCACTTCTTTCCTAGCTTTAATTAGCGTACGGATAACTTCCTCCGGAATGCCCTTTTCCTTCAGGATCCGGCGTTCAACCGCCATGCCGTCAAACGCAGCCGCGGTACGTCTTGGAACAGACAGGCCCCCTGCTGCAGCAGGTCCTGTCTGAGCGGCAGAGGCCATGGGTCCTTTGAGATAATTTCTTGGAGTTCTGGGCACCAAGCTCTTCTTGGCCAATCCGGAACAATGAGTATAGTTCTTACTCCTCTCCTTCTTATTATTCTCATTACCCTGGGTAAGAGAGGCAGAGAAGGGAACACATACACCGACTGATACACCCACGGTGTTACCAGAGCGTCCACAGCTATCGCCTGAGGGTCCCTTGACCTGGCACAATATCTTTGTAGCTTTTTGTTGAGGCGGGACGCCATCATGTCCACCTGTGGCCTTTCCCAACGGTGTACAATCATTTGGAAGACTTCTGGATGAAGTCCCCACTCTCCCGGGTGGAGGTCGTGTCTGCTGAGAAAATCTGCTTCCCAGTTGTCCACTCCGGGAATGAACACTGCTGACAGTGCTAACACATGATTTTCCGCCCATCGGAGAATCCTTGTGGCTTCTGCCATCGCCATCCTGCTTCTTGTGCCGCCCTGTCGGTTTACATGAGCGACCGCCGTGATGTTGTCTGACTAGATCAGCACCGGCCGGTGTTGAAGCAGGGGTCTAGCCTGACTTAGGACATTGTAAATGGCCCTTAGTTCCAGAATATTTATGTGTAGGGAAGTCTCCTGACTTTTCCATAGTCCTTGGAAGTTTCTTCCCTGTGTGACTGCCCCCCAGCCTCGAAGGCTGGCATCCGTGGTCACCAGGACCCAGTCCTGTATGCCGAATCTGCGGCCCCCTAGAAGATGAGCACTCTGCAGCCACCACAACAGCGACACCTTGGCCCTTGGAGACAGGGTTATCCACCGATGCATCTGAAGATGTGACCCGGACCACTTGTCCAACAGATCCCACTGGAAGATCCTTGCATGGGACCTGGCGAATGGAATTTCTTCGTAAGAAGCTACCATCTTTCCCAGGGCTCGCGTGCATTGATGCACCGACACCTGTATTTGTATTAGGAGGTCTCTGTCTAGAGACGACAACTCCTAGGACTTCTCCTCCGGGAGAAACCCTTTTTATCCTGTTCTGTGTCCAGAACCATACCCAGGAACAGTAGACGCGTCGTTTGAACCAGCTGCGACTTTGGAATATTCAGAATCCAGCCGTGCTGTTGTAGCACTTCCCGAGATAGTGCTACTCCGACGAACAACTGCTCCCTGGACCTCGCCTTTATAAGGAGATCGTCCAAGCACGGGATAATTATTTCGGCCATTACCTTGGTAAATACCCTCGGTGCCGGGGACAGACCAACGGCAACGTCTGGAATTGGTAATGACCATCCTGTACCACAATTTTGAAGTACTCCTGGTGAAGAGGGTAAATAGGGACATGCAGGTAAGCATCCTTGATGTCCAGTGATACCATGAAATTCTCCAGGCTTGCAATAATCGCCCTGAGCGATTCCATTTTGAACTTGAACCTTCGTATATAAGTGTTCAAGGATTTCAATTTTAGAATGGGTCTCACCGAACCGTCTGGTTTCGGTACCACAACATTTTGGAATAGTAACCCCGGCCTTGTTGAAGGAGGGGTACCTTGATTTCACCTGCTAGAAGTACAGCTTGTGAATTGCCGCCAGTACTACCTCCCTTTCTCCGAGGGCAGCAGGCAAGGCTGATGTGAGGTAACGGCGAGGGGGAGTCGCCTCGAACTCCAGCCTGTATCCCTGTGATACTACTTGCAGAACCTAGGGATCCACCTGTGGGCAAGCCCACTGGTCCCTGAAGTTCCCGAGATGCGCCCCCACCGCACCTGTCTCCACCTGTGGAGCCCCAGCGTCATGCGGTGGACTCAGAGGAAGCGGGGGAAGATTTTTGATCCTGGGAACTGGCTGTCTGGTGCAGCTTTTTCCTTCTTCCCTTGTCTCTGTGCAGAAAGGAAGCGCCTTTGACCCGCTTGCTTTTCTGAAGCCGAAAGGACTGTACCTGAAAATACGGTGCTTTCTTAGGCTGTGAGGAAACCTGAGGTAAAAATTTTTCTTCCCAGCTGTTGCTGTGGATACGAGGTCCCAGAAACCATCCCCAAACAATTCCTCACCCTTATAAGGCAGAATCTTCATGTGCCTTTTAAAGGCAGCATCACCTGTCCACTGCCGGGTCTCTAATACCCTCCTGGCAGAATGGACATTGCATTAATTCTGGAGGCCAGCCGGCAAATATCCCTCTGTGCATCCTTCATATATAAGACGACGTCTTTAATATGCTCTATGTTAGCAAAATATTATCCCTGTCTAGGGTATTAATATTATCTGACAGGGTATCAGACCACGCTGCAGCAGCACTATTTATGCTGAGGCAAATGCAGGTCTCAGTATAGTACCTGAGTGTGTATATACAGACTTCAGGATAGTCTCCTGCTTTTTATCAGCAGGCTCCTTCAAAGTGGCCGTATCCCAAGACGGCAGTGCCACCTTTTTTGACAAACGTGTGAGCGCCTTATCCACCCTAAGGGATATCTCCCAACGTGACCTATCCTCTGGCGGGAAAGGGTACGCCAGCAGTAACTTTTTAGAAATTACCATTTTCTTATCGGGGGAACCCACGCTCTTTACACACTTCATTCACTCATCTGATAGGGGAACAAAACACTGGCTGCTTTTTCTCCCCAAACATAAAACCCCTTTTATGTGGTACTTGGGTTCATGTCAGAAATGTGTAACACATTTTTCATTGCCGAGATCATGCAACGGATGTTCCTAGTGGATTGTGTATATGTCTCAACCTCGTCGACACTGGAGTCAGACTCCGTGCCGACATCTGTGTCTGCCATCTGAGGTAACGGGCGTTTTTTGAGCCCCTGATGGCCTTTGAGACGCCTGGGCAAGCGCGGGCTGAGAAGCCGGCTGTCCCACAGCTGTTACGTCATCCAGCCTTTTATGTAAGGAGTTGACATTGTCGGTTAATACCTTCCACCTATCCATCCACTCTGGTGTCGGCCCCATAGGGGGCGACATCCCATTTATCGGCCTCTACTCCGCCTCCACGTAACCTTCCTCATCCAACATGTCGACACAGCCGTACCGACACACCGCACACACACAGGGAATGCTCTGACTGAGGACAGGACCCCACAAAGTCCTTTGGGGAGACAGAGAGAGAGAGTATGCCAGCACACACCAGAGCGCTAAATAATGAAGGGATTAACACTATAACTGAGTGATTTTTCCCCCAATAGCTGCTTGTATACACATATTGCGCCTAAATTTAGTGCCCCCCCTCTCTTTTTAACCCTTTGAGCCTGAAAACTACAGGGGAGAGCCTGGGGAGCTGTCTTCCAGCTGCACTGTGAAGAAAAAATGGCGCCAGTGTGCTGAGGGAGATAGCCCCGCCCCTTTCTCTGCGGACTTTTCTCCCGCTTTTTTCATGGATTCCGGCAGGGGTAATTTATCACATATATAGCCCTGGGACTATATATTGTGATGATTTGCCAGCCAAGGTGTATTATATTGCCCTCAGGGCGCCCCCCCCCAGCGCCCTGCACCCATCAGTGACCGGAGTGTGAGGTGTGCATGAGGAGCAATGGCGCACAGCTGCAGTGCTGTGCGCTACCTTGGTGAAGACAGAAGTCTTCTGCCGCCGATTTTCCGGAACACTTCTTGCTTCTGGATCTGTAAGGGGGCCGGCGGTGCGGCTCCGGGACCGAACATCGAGGTCGGGTCCTGTGGTCAATCCCTCTGGAGCTAATGGTGTCCAGTAGCCTAAGAAGCCCAAGCTACCACCAGTTAGGTAGGTTCGCTTCTTCTCCCCTTAGTCCCTCGCTGCAGTGAGTCTGTTGCCAGCAGATCTCACTGTAAAATGAAAAACCTAAAATATACTTTTTTTCTAGGAGCTCAGGAGAGCCCCTAGTGTGCATCCAGCTCAGCCGGGCACAAGATTCTAACTGAGGTCTGGAGGAGGGTCATAGTGGGAGGAGCCAGTGCACACCAGGTAGTCCTAAAGCTTTCTTTAGTTGTGCCCAGTCTCCTGCGGAGCCGCTATTCCCCATGGTCCTTACGGAGTCCCAGCATCCACTTAGGACGTCAGAGAAATGGGTGTAGTGTGTGCGGTGTGGGCCCCCTCGGACCTAGGGGCCCATGTGCACCTCACACACTGAACCCATTATAGAAATGCCTATGTCCCCGGTATAATAAACAAAGGAGGACCCGTGTGGATTTTAAATCATCAATTTTGTTTATTAAAACAATAGTGGTATAATTCTTGAATAATTAAATGCAGCGATTTGTAGTGTGTTGGAAACAAATACAATAATATAGCAAATGAAGCAATCTTTGCTGGAATATCACTTTGTCATGTGCTGGCCTTCTTCAAAGGTACCATTTAAAAATGCCAGCACATGGCTTAAATGTGCACTTAATGTACTACTGCCAACCAGTGACATGAGGTAACAATAACCAGGGACAGAGTCCACACACCCAGAAGGCTGACCAGTCAACTGATCAGTACGTAATACCAGTTTTTACAGGCGCACACTCCACTGAAGGCATCCACAGTCTCTGGCCACTGGTTACACTGTCAATCTTTTACAGCATTAGCCTTTAAGCCTCTCTGCATGTGCTGCACCACAAAAATTACACATGGGGAGGGGGGATACTTAACTGGAGCCCACTCACTGGGTGTGAGGTCAGGGACTCTGCCAGGGAATCTATTACCATCAGTGGGTATGGGGGTTGACAATTTGTCAGGAGTGATACAAAAATATAAGTTTCACTATTATCAATCTCATGCTTTCAGGCAGTTTAGCACCTAATACAAAGAACAGAATGAGTAAACATACTGAGTATAGTACTAGTTACCCATTACATGTCAAGTTGCATACTGACTATACACAATTTAGTTTAGTTAATGTTTTTAACTTCATTTGATTATTATATGAGTGGTTGAAAGGTGGTTGGTGTTTGTTATGAATATAATATGGTGTTTTTAATAGGACAAGAATTGGGAAATATATATATATATATATTTAATACAAGGGAAATATTTACATTTATTACAATCTGATGTGTTTCTGTTCGTGTCAGTATTTCTGACGCAGGCATATTTTACAAGCAAGGGCAAAGTCCATTGTCTGGTTATATGAAACAAGACAAGTGTTTCGAGTTGGACATATGTCAACATTAGAATGTTTGCGTCTTCATCTTGAGACAATGGCGTTTCACCATGCATGTCAATCTATATAATAAAGTTAAACATTGTATATAATATGTTATTTCTAACACTCAAAATTTAGGCAACAGTGCCCCCTACTGTTTATTAGCATTTATGTATATTTCATAATTTGACCTTTGTACATATGAACTAGCTTATTCAGGAGTTCTCCAGCCTATATAAACTGGAACCAGTCAATGTTAATCCAGCCTTGATCTGTCTGGATGAACACGGACTGCAGAAATGCCAGGATGATCTGAATATAACTCATCCTCTAGACACAGAGGGCGAGGATTCTGAGTATGCAGATGTGATTGCTGTATTGAACATCTACTGAATTGATCAATAACCTTAGCTTAGTATACAATAAAAATTTGTATTTATATATTCAAGTTATTTGTTGAAGTACTTTTCTGGGAATCCACCCATCGGTCTCCTCGAACTTAACCCACCTGTAACACAATTCAAGGAATCTTATGCCACTAGGGGCAATACTTCTAATGGAGGGGATGAGAAGTAAAAATACAAAAAATGCCTATGGACACAGGGTTGGGGGGGGGGGGTGGGTAGTGGGTGCAAAACACCCCCTAGGTATATATTTTTTAAGTAACATATTTAAATATATCTTTAAACATACTTTTAAAACTTTATTAAAATGAAAAAAACAACAACATTTCTGTGCAGTTTTGGGGACAAAATTTGTTAGTTAAGCGGTTAGGGTTAGCGCTCGGGTCACCATAACTAGAAATGTATTCCTATAGGAGATTGGTTATCTATAGGAGCTACTCCAAGTACAAGTACCAGCACTCTTCTAGCGCAATGCACACGTCACTCCCCATCAGTTCTCATCCAATGCCCCTATAATTATAGAGTAATCTCAATAGCAGTTAGGAATGTAGCTTACAAAATGGACTGCGCTTATTTGTCCTGATTCAGACCTGATAGCTGTTGTGTGAATCCGCAAGGCTGCCAACTATCGATTGACGTGCATGAGGCCAAACTTCGAAAGAATTCAGCGACTTTATTGATCGATAAGTGTACCAAGTTGACTGACAGGAATTGGACGCTGGGGGTTGGTAACTGTCCGTTTTCTGGGAGTATTAGGAAAAATGCAAGCATTCCCAAGTGTTTTCAGGGAGGGTGTGTGACGTCAGCTCCAGCCCCGATCAGCTTGTTTCTATTGCACTGTAGGAGTAGGTCCTGGGCTACGCACAGACTGGAAAAAACTATTCAATGGTGAGTGAGTTGTGAACGGATTTGGAGTTGACCGGCGTTTGCAAAGCTTTTCGTATGGCATACGTAGACTTGGATGGGGCAGATTTTCACTCTGTCTGGGCAGCGACTATCTAATCGCAAATTTGCAAAGGAGCGATCAGGTCTGAATTAAACCCATTGACACATCAGTGTGGCCTTGTTCCATGTACCCCAAATATTCTACCACATTCTCCACCAGACCAGATTTAGCTGGACCAGATTTAAGATATGGAGACTGAGGTTAGGGATGGGGAGTTGGAAGAAGCATCATTTTATATATCAATATCATCTTCTTTAAATGTGTAACTTCTACAGTTTAGCAGAACAACATTGATTATCCGGCACCTCTTTTAATCTGGACACATCAGGCACCGGGGGGTGTTAGGCTGCGGGAGGGCTCAGTCAAGTTTTGAAAGGGCTCAGTAAGGCTGCGTAGAGTTAGACTGGGGTGGAGGGGGGATTCAGGCTGCGGGTCGTTTAGGAGCGGTGGGGTGGGGGTAAGGCTACAGGAGGGCTCAGTTAGGCTGTGGGAGGTTTAGGATTAGGCAGTCGTGGCGGGAGGGTAAAACATTGGGATGCCGCTGTATGTACCACCAGTATTCCGGGAGAATGGATAATCCGACACAGTGCTGGAACCAACCGTCCCAGTAAGGGCAGTAGTAATTACTAATATACCCACCGCATTAAAGTTAGGGAAGAGGCTCAGCGCATTGATCCTGAATGTTAGAAGGTGTTTGATGTCCAAATGTGTCTGGATTGGTCTGCTGGGGATCCCTAGAGAAGCCAATAATGGACCAGCAGGCGTGGGCGCACCTAGAACAGAAGAAGTTTACAATACATTCACTTTGCAAAAAAAGCCAGTTCTCTATTTATTTTTTTACTGTATCAAAATAATAAACTATTAACAACAACAGTACAGTGAGAGGCTGTGACATTTTAAAGCAGACATTTAACTGACCAGTAAAGCTTAAACAAAATGTGACAAAACCCCCCAATATTTTAATTCACTCACAGAGACTTGAGTGCAACTCTAGATATAAAATTAGAAAGATTGATATATAGAAAATTATTATATCCATTATAGCTGCTCCATAATTAGGAGATGTCAGACCTCCTAGGAAACAGACATCCACAATAATAGACTGTATTGAGCGCTGAAATGGTCCTGAATAATCACTGATGGACCAACTCATACATGACACATACATTCTACTCTGGAAAATCAACAATAAAAAAACATGATATTAACGCATGTACATACACATAGCACAAATAAAACGAAAAATAAATTATATATAGTGATCAGAAATAATTTATAGCAATACTGACATTTGTCAGAAACAATTATAATAGGTTTATTAAACCACCATTCATGTATTCACTGAGATACATTACAAGGATTAAAGCCAAATCAATAATACAAAAAATGCTTAGCAGATTGGCTCTTAAAGACTGAATAATTATATACTGTAAGTCTGCCTGGTATTGTCTCTTCAAGATTTAATAAGAGAAATCTTGACCTAGATGGGACAATGTAGTCAATAATGTGCAATGAGCATTTGACTGCTTGGACAAGATATATGGTCTTATGCCATACATTTTAGGGGAACCGTCCATTCCCCAGTGTAGAGTTGATGAGGTAGTGACCGGATATTCTGGTGTGGCTTTGGCTTAAGACTCCTTCAGGTGGCTAAAGCTTCAGGGAAAGGAACAGTGACTTTAATGGTCTCAGGCTGCAGAGAACATGGCTCCTTAACATCTACTCTGGCCATCCATACAGGCTGTAAGTTCTGTCCCAAATCTGCTTAATTTGTCCTAGAGCTCATCCATCAGCTGAATAGAATGGGAAACCACAAATCTGGGGCTCTTTTCACTAGCAGGTTACCTGTGCCAGTCCAGCTGTAGAGGGGCTGCAAGTCCTAGCACACCCAGTGTACTGGGAACTACTGCAGTTGGAGAGTCCCTGACAAGTCAAGTACCTAGTTATCTCTTAGGTTGGTGAGCGGAAAAAAAAAGAAAAGATATATATATATATATATATATATATATATTCACAGTCAATTTATATTATATGTCACTTGGAAGCTCTCTGTATTGTACTATGCTTACTATGATGTTCATTTGTACTGTAATGTTCTGTAATCAATGTATTGTATGATTTTGACTGGGATGTACAATAAACTGTAAGGTGGTTACTGAGATAATGTATAATGGTCATTGGGATGCTTCATGTAATGCATGGTGGTTACTGGGATGCAATCTGTACTGTACAGTGGTCACTAGTATCAATGCCAGATTACCAGTGAGGCAGAGAGAGTGACCACGCATATGCTAATCAGAGCCAGGTCTGCAGCAGAACAGGATTAGGGGTCAAGGTGTCTCAGGACACTATCTATGAATGACAGCATCCAGCACTAAGCAGATTTTTCAAACTGTTTACGTGTCTTTGTTACCCAGAACCAAGTTTTACTTTTCCCGTTTTGGATGGATGTCTGAGCCAGTCACATGTGCCTCCAGGCATTGTGAGTTGCAGCTATCATTGAGGATTTTGCACAAACTGAGTACTTGGTATATACAGTTTATACAAATTGTTGATGATCAATTTGTATGTCATATTAGTGTGTTATGTATAAGTTATTTGTTACATATTGTACTTAATTAAGTTTCATGGGTTCTTAGTCATTTCTAACCCCTGAAACAGCATTGCTATACTTTGTCTTGTATATTTGCATTGGGGATTTGTAAAATTTCCCCTTTTTAGCTGCTGTTAGGATAGGAGGTATAATATTGATTGGTATTAAGGTTTTTTTGTTCATATTTTACACTTTGTTTAGGTCTCTTTTTTGTTTGCCTTAATTGCTGCACAGAGCCTTTGCTGTTCACATTATGGGGTGCTGTACCTGAGGCCCCCCTCAAACCTTATTATGGACTTTAATGGGATGCCGTCTATATTGTATGGCAACCACCGAGATTATGTCTGTACTGTATGGCAATCACTGAGTCGCTGTTTGTACAGTATAACGGCCACATAGATGCTCTCCCAGTATTGTCTTGACCGTAAATAGTTTTAGCATGTTTTCAACATTTTCATGTGACATACTTTAAAAGTATTATGTATTAAACACAGGGAATGATGATTCAAATTTTGCAACGCAGGTTATGTTGATCAATTTAAAGCCACAGTACTATTCCGATGACATTCTAGTAGATCTCATGTTTAATCAAGTGTAGGGACAAGTCAGATGGGTACATTTTGACCGAAATTAGTTAATATGTTTCACAGCCACTGTACATTGTAATTATATTGAGAATCACTTAATTATCGCATCCTGGATGTAACTGCACATGGTTAACACAGAACTCATTGTTTTTATTTATTCCAGGATTTCTCCACCTTTCCCCTTCTCTCTCTCCACTGGTGCAAGTATGGCGGTACGGGGCGGTATGGTAAACCATTAGGAAATTAGTAGCCGGTACACCATACACCCTACCACCTTACTGCTGGCAGACACAGACGCTGCAGGACACAGGCAGGAGCACATCCGGAATAATAAATTTTGTTTTGTGCAGAGACACGCAGCACGTGTGACATGTTATGTTGTGCTGCTTGACAATGCAGAGGAGTCAAGCCGGGTGTGGATCATTAGATCGACAGTGTCTAGGTCGACAATGTTTAGGTCGACAGTCACTAGGTCGACAGAGTTTGAAGGTCGACAGGGTTTCTAGGTCGACATGTTCTAGGTCGACAGGTCAAAAGGTCGACATAAGTTTTTCATGTTTTTTTTGGTGTCGTTTTCATGGTACAGTGACCGGGAAGCCCAATTAGTGCACCGTATCCGCTCACCATGCTTCGGGCAAGGTGCCTCGCAACCGCTGCGCTCGACACAGGTTACTATTCCCACTCGTAGTCCGTGTGGATCGTTAAGTATGAAAAAGTTCAAAAAAATAATAAGAAAAAAAAAAAACTAATGACTTCACGAGCATTGAGAGGCAGGAAAGGCGCTGCGCTCTCCTACCCTCACATAGCAGCAACAGACTGAGGCAGCGGTGAGCAGGGGGCGGGGCATTCTGGGGCAATGTATATCTGGCACTGTGGGGGCATTTGTGTATCCGGCACTGTGGGGGCATTTGTGTATCTGGCACTGTGGGGCAATGTGTATCTGACACTGGGGCATTTGTGTATCTGGCACTGTGAGGCAATGTGTATCTGGCACTGTGGGGCAATGTGTATCTGGCACTGTGTGGGCATTTGTGTATCTGGCACTGTGGGGCAATGTATATCTGGCACTTTGGGGGCATTTGTGTATCTGGCACTGTGGGGCAATGTATATCTGGCACTCTGGGGAAATGTATATCTGGCATGTGGGGGGCATTTGTGTATCTGGCACTGTGAGGCAATGTATATCTGGCACTGTGGGGGCATTTGTGTATCTGGCACTGTGGGGCAATGTACAGTATATCTGGCACTGTGGGGGCATTTGTGTATCTGGCACTGTGGTGCATTTTTGTATCTGACACTGGGGCAATGTGTATCTGACAGTGGGGCAGTTGTGTATCTGGCACTGTGGGGCAATGTGTATATGGCACTGTGGGGGCATTTGTGTATCTGGCACTGTGGGGAAATGTGTATCTGGCACTGTGGGGGCATTTGTGTATCTGGCACAGTGGGGGCATCTGTGTATCTGGCACTGTGGGGCAATGTGTATATGGCACTGTGGGGGCATTTATGTATCTGGCACTGTGGGGAAATGTGTATCTGGCACTGTGGGGGCATTTGTGTATCTGGCACAGTGGGGGCATCTGTGTATCTGGCAATGTGGGGCATTTACTGTATATCTGACACTGGGGCAATGTGTATCTGACACTGGAGCAATGTGTATCTGGCACTGTGGGGGCATTTGTGTATCTGGCATTCTGGGGGCATTTGTGTATCTGGCGCAGTGGGGGCAATGTGTATCTGGCACTCTGGGGCAATGTGTATCTGGCACTGTGGGGAAATTTGTGTATCTGGCACTGTGGGGAAATGTGTATCTGGCACTGTGGGGGAATTTGTGTATCTGGCACTGTGGGGCAATGTATATCTGGCACTGTGGGGGCATTTGTGTATCTGGCACTGTGGAAGCATTTGTGTAACTGGCACTGTGGGGCAATGTATAGCTGGCACTGTGGGGGGCATTTGTGTATCTGGCAATGTGGGGGCATTTGTGTATCTGGCACTGTAGGGCAATGTATATCTTACACTGGGGCAATGTGTATCTGACACTGGGGCATTTGTGTATCTGGCACTGTGGGGGCATTTGTGTATCTGGCACTGTGGGGGCATTTGTGTATCTGGCACTCTGGGGCAATGTGTATCTGGCACTGTGGGGCAACATATATCTGGCAATGAGGGGCAACGTGTATCTGGCAATATTGGGGTCATGTGTATCTGGCCCCCCCCATATGCTTATCACGCCCCCATTTTTATTGGCCACGCCCCATGTGGCATTTGGCCACACCTATAAGACACCACTGGGGACAGTGGTACCTCTGTGCACTGCAGCTGCAATCTCACATTTTCATCTTCAGTGCAGTGCACACTGCAGTTGGCGCAACTATGGAGGCAGAATGGAGGCATAATCTTGTCCTGCTGATGGTGCTTCTGATTTACAGTATCAGAAGAAGATGCTATTACTAGTGCTGGTAGAACTGTTAAGGACTGACCTGTGTGATGAGTCATTAATTCATATCACTCTCTGGCCAGCGCTAGCAGCTTGCGCTGTGTGCCTTAAAACTTGTGGATAGTATATAAAGGAATTAAAAAATATATATTACGGGTCCCTCTGTCTCCTAAATCCATTATCTTTCTTTTGTCCTAAAGTAGACCATACAAATTAAAATACATAAATAAATATATAAAATAACAGCATATGCTCCTAGTGGATCCGTGACATAAATCCATACTATGCCAGTATCTGCACAACCACACCTTATTCTATCTCGAAAACCACAATCCCATTGACTGAGTAAAATCTGGGCCGTCCTGTGATATTTGGGTGCTCTGGTTAGCAAAAAGAATGGTGGAAATGATCTCTACGATCCATTTACTCCACAGCACAATGGTTTTGTCACAGGTTACTATTAATGCTGCTGAATCTGTCCCTCCTGTATGCTACATAATATCCCTGTGTTACGTATTGAACTCAGCCATAGTTGCGACTTTCTGGCTCCCTCCCTCTGGGATGAGGCAGCCAGGCCAGGGCAGCGGGGGCGTAGCAAGGCTAAGGAGGCAGTGCTAGGGTGTGTCATAGGAGGCGGCATGGGGCTGTAGTGGCCGCCACTGCATCATCATGGCCATGCCACCGATATACAATGCCGAGATTACTGGCATTATACAGTGATGGGTGTAGCTACGATGACGCAATTCAGTGCAAAACGCGTCGGTAAATGGGCGGCTGGGCAGTGGGTTTGGGCTGGCTTCGGGAGACTTACCCACTCTTCCATGTAGCCAGGATCGCCACATGATTTTCAGGAGGCCCCCGACCGTTTAAAGACTTATGGGTTGGTCACCACTGCTCTAGTAGATATCTTTGCCGCGTAGCTAGAAACCCTGCTCAGTTTTTAATTCACTCCAAGTCTGACACACTTCATCACCAATTGTCCTGACACTTTTCAATTGTTTAAACATTTTTTCAGATATAAAATAAAGATTCCACATATAGATGGGAGGAAAATTGCTTCTGCTCTACCATAAAAAAAAAAGCAGCTTGCCGCAACGTGGCAGTGATAAAAGTGACCTCTTTCTGGCAAAATGGCCCTATTGAAATCCTTATCAGCGTCCCCAAACTGCTTCTAACTACAGGCACAGAAACTGCAGCAAGCCCTCTCAAGCGTGGTATTGTTCAAATGAATTCACATATCCCCTCAAGGAGGAATCTGGGAACCGTTTAAAGAAAGAAAGGCTAAGTTAAATATATATTTATGGAGAGAGAGAAAAAAATCAAGTAGCAAAATCAAATGGGGAAGATAGAGTTACAGTAGAGAATCCTCCAGGGGCATTGAAGTTTAGGCCAGAGATTGAAGGGGGTTAACGGTTGCAGATGGGTGGGTGCATGCATACAATCTGGTGCCTTGTGGTTATAGTCATTTAGTGACGGAAATATAGATCAACCTATAAACATACAGAGTGACATTATACAAGGGAAATATGAGTCATAGAAATATAAAGTAATACATTTAGTTAAAAGGAGAATAATAGCTAAAAGACAGGCTGCTGCAATCCCTACTGGTACATAAACTGCAAAAGTGAAGGTGTGTATACTGTATGTTGAGTTGCTATGTAAACATTGCTTATTTATCATTATGCCATAACTTCAGACTGCATGTATCTGGCAGGCAGCTTAGAGAACCATAATACTGTAGTAAAATTAAAGTCTAAGCATAACAACAAATTACGTCATTTGTTGATAAAATATTATAAAACTGTGCCCGCCCTTCTGAAGAATAAAGCCTGCTAGACCATGGTGTTAGACTTCTGAGGCCACTTGATCGCCGCCCCTGGAACTCCTACAATTTGTATGAGCTGTCTCCCTGTTTCTGATGCTCCTCTCACACTAAACTAATAACCCATGGTATTTGGCGGGGCAACTCAGGTACAGGTTTGGGTTGAAAGGTCTACCAAGGTTGTGTTACCTGGGAATCCAACCCTGGTAGCTACCAGGGTAGAACCTGGCACCGACCCACGTAGCCTGCATTGAGAATGGTATGACTTGAGTCATTCGATCTAGGTCACACTAAAAGTATATGGAGAGGTGGATCAGTTGTGCCTGGAGATTGCATACCTCCCAACATGACCCTATCCAATGCTCTGCTTCTGGACTTTCCTCTTAATGTATGATTGCTGACACCTGTGCTGAACAGCTTAATGGATAAGAAAGGTGTTTCAGCACAGGTGATGGCAATCATGCAGTAAGAGGGAAGTCCAGGAGCAGAGCATTCTGTCCCTCCTGGAGAGGGTCATGTTGGGAGGTATGAGATTATGTTATCTAGAAACACGCCGGCAGAGGGAAGACCTGGCAATAACCCGGTCTAACCTGCAGTATGAACAAGGTTTCAAGTTGCTGTGACACAGCATAAATCAGTGTTCAATAACCCAGGTCGGACCCGGGTTTTTGGCTCGAAAGGGGTATTACTTGCACTGGGGAGGTATATTATGGAGTGTCCCAAAGGTTATTCTAGAGCTAAATAAATTATACAATCACAAGGGCAGCTGTCCTTGCACCCAGTGGGGCTGATTGTGAGTTGGGAGAAGTAAAAAAAAGAAGAAAAAAAAAAGTAGCTTTGTATCTGGAACAAACCATGTTGCAATACAAGGAATGCAATTTTTTTATTTTATTTTTTTGCATACTGGGTAAATACTGGCTACCTCTGCCTTAGGTTGGGTATGAAATGTTGACATTGAGCAATTTGACATTGATTGACCATGTCACATTGACCATGTAGACAGTAATTAAATGTTGACATTATGGCAGCTTTATTTTTACATCACAGTTTTCATTTGGGCAACAACTTCTCTCACTTCACATTTCACATTTGCAACACAACAAGGTTTTATCAAAGTGCAAAGTTACTTACTCATTTACGCTTTGCTCCAAACTCACAATCAGCTCTGGTGTGTCAGAATTTGCCGATGTGCGCACAAAGACACACCATCGCTTGGTCGTCGACCGAACCACTGGACATGGCTCTCCATGCAATCCAATATGCATTCCCTAACAGAAACAATCGGGACGCACGTGCAGTGCATCTCGGACGCATATGTTTCACGCTCTCTGTGTACCCCATCTATGCCACCCCTGTCTGTCTGCCCCACCCCTTTAGAATGTAAGCTCTCACGAGTAGGGCCCTCTTCCCTCATGTGCTTATCCTTTTCTAGCTTTAATAATCTTCAACTGCATTAATAGTAATTAGGCCTTCCTGGGCACCAGTGTAAACTCATTATAGACTGTGACGGATGTGCATCCTTTCAAACCGGAAGTTGCTCTTTTTACCCATAGTATACCTATTTATGCAACACTTTATTCTTCTATACCGTAATTCTCATAGACCGGACCGAAAGTAGATTGTCCACACCTCCCAACTGTCCCTATTTCAGTGGAACAGTCCAGCTGTTCTTTCTGCGGACCGCAGTGTCCCAAGAGCCGAGTTGAGGAGTCTGTGATCACTGCTGCTCTCCACAACAAAGCAGTGTGTGATCTCTGGATAGATGCCGTGCGCATGGCATGTAAGCAGTGCCTTATATTGAGCCTGGGGCTGGTCAGCTGCTAGGGGAGCGCTGGGCATGCCCCCAAAATGAGTAAAACGCTGGACGTAATGCGAGGCCACACCCACCAGCACAAGTCACCACCTCTTCTCAACTGAGGCCCCACCCCTTTTCGGGTATGCACAGCTTCACTGCGCGAAGGTCCTGCATCACAGAGTTTAAAAGTCGGGAGATATGGATTATCTAATGCAGTGTTTCCCAAACTTGGTCCTCAAGGAATACTAATGGTCCAGGTTTTAAGCATTACCATGGCTCAGAAGACAAGGCTAAACTATATCAACTGAGCTACTAATTAAGTCACCAGTGGCCAAGCATGGATATACATAAAATGTGGACCATTAGTGCTCCTTGAAGACCGAGTTTGGGAAACACTGGTCTAATGAAATATATTCAGTTCTTTTTACAACACAGGATGATGTCATCTGGGGCATGCACAGTTGTTACCTGTCCAATTAGTCATAATTATGCTATTCACTCTTAAAGGTCTAGGTATAGATAGCTCCTTAATAACAGTCCATAAGGTTGGTGTCCCTGCGGGTATCCACAATTTTCACCTTATGGACTTTTATTATATCTGTGGGGCAGTCCAAACTTTGTACCCCCATTCAGGTTAGGTGTTTGTTTTTACAATCTCCCTGACCTTTAGATTGGAGTTCTAGGGGGTTACACCTTGAATAATTTTATGTATACATGTGGTTTTATTTTGTTCCTATAAATTCCACCTCTGTCACATGGAACTTAAAGGGACTGTCATGAGGGGTCGAGAGTGTCACGACTTGTGACTCAGGTTTACCAGCGGATGGATTCGGTATGGGATTTGTGGACATCAGAACTAGAAGGAGCTAGGAGGTTGAATAGCTCTTTCGCATGAAAGGGTGGTGGTAGTGAAAACTACCTTGTAATGTTTAAGCTCAAGGAATCTCTGGAAAGCTGTTGCAATTGGTGGTATTAGAGATGCTGGGTCACTCGTAAAGAGGTTCCAAGCTGAACTGGATTAATACAGGACTGAAGTGCTGACTGGGCTGGGACCGGGATGAAGACACTTAGAATAGATGCCTCACCGGGCTGAACCGGTGAGGCTTGTAGAACTGGACTGGAACTGGTGAGACTTGTAGAACTGGACTTGAACTGGTGAGACTTGTAGAACTGGACTTGAACTGGTGAGACTTGTAGAACTGGACTGGAACTGGTAAGGCTTGTAAAACTTGACTGGAACTGGTGAGGCTTGTAAAACCAGGTTGAAACTGGTGAGGCTGGTAAAACCGGACTGGAACTGGTAAGGCTTATAAAACCGGACTGGAACTGGTAAGGCTTGTAAAACCGGACTGGAACTAGTAAGGCTTGTAAAACCTGACTGGAACTGGTGAGCTTGTAAAACCAGGCTGAAACTGGTGAGGCTGGTAAAACCGGACTGGAACTGGTAAGGCTTATAAAACTGGACTGGAACCGGTAAGGCTTGTAGAACCGGACTGGAACCGGTAGGGTTTGTAGAACCGGACTGGAACCGGTAGGGCTTGGAGAACCACATTGTAACCGGTAAGAGAGTGGTACATAGATGGTGAACGCTGTAACCGAGGAAGCAAGACTTCTGTAGTCACAGTAGGGCTGTGACTGAGTTGCTCAGGCCTAGATTGCTGCAGCTGGTCTTCCTTTAAACCCCCTGCCGGACTGTGATTGGCTGCAGGAAAACTGGCTGGCCAGACTGAGGCTTAGGTTGGTGAAGTGGAGATCAGCTGGAAATCTTGGAATGCAGCATATATCACAGTACTGCACAGGAGCTTGAGTAAACCTCAGCCACAAAAATAGTTACCAGCTGGTCTAATAGGCCCTGCACACTGGGCGATATCACTCAAAGATATGAACGATCTCGTTCATTAATGAACAAGATACCGTTCATATCTTTGAGTGTGGAGGCACCAGCGATGAACGATGCGCATCCCCGCGCTCGTTCATCGCTGGTGCCCCGTCGGCTGTGCATGCAGGCCAATATGGATGATCTCGTCCATATTTGCCTGCACTTCTATGGAGCCGTGTGACGGGGGGAGTGAAGTAACTTCACTCCCCCCGTCACTGACCCCCCCCCCCCCGCCGCCGGGTCGCCCATATCCGCCGTCGGGCAACTCGGCGGCGGATCGTTAAATGTGTAGGGCCCTTAAGAACACTGCTGCAACCTGAGTCTGTGCACCTGTGCAATCAGCCTGGGAAGGTGTTGCAGCTTGGAAACTAGTATGCACAGAAGATACTGGATTCAGAAAATGAAGCAAGGCTGAGTAAACTCTGGGATACTGCAGGAAATTATGGCCTGTCACAACTGAGGGCCTGAGCTGACGGGAGGCAGCCTCAGTTGTAGGGGCTGAGATGTACCGGAACCTGGGAGGTTGTATCAGACCCCTGGACATGTAAGTAACATGAATAATAACTGCCCGAAGGCGTGACCACGACAACTTAGATAAAAGTCAATGATGTTTATTATGACAACTCCGCATCACAGCAGCAATAAAAGAAAACGTAAAAGTCAGCAAAGAATAAATACAGTTCCTGAGTACTACAGCATGGCAGGAGCCACAGGGCACTGGTAGTGTGAGATAGTTCTTATGATCTTCTAGATGGAAAGTCCTTACCAGGCCCGGCTGTAGCAATGGAGATAACCCAGGATTGTACCAGCTGGTGTTCCAGGAAGAGCTGGGTTGCTGAAGGTAAAACAGCTGCTGTGGATACTGGCTGGAACCAGACTGTTGTTAGCACGGAGTGGATACTGGCTGGAACCAGTTAAATAATAAATGAACTTTGGGAGCGATGAAATGTGAACTGAAATGTAGAACTTGAGAGCGGAGAAATAATAATTCCGGTGGAGAGTGGTAAAGTGTAGAAAGGACACCGGCCCTTTAAGGGAAGCTGTACTCTGCTGGAAGCTGAGGCTGGAAGCAGGTAGTGTTGTAGCTGGAAACAGATGAATCCACAATGGATTGGAGAGTCAGGCTACACCGCAGGTGGAATGCTGGTGCGGGTCTCTATGGTGGAAGTCTTGAGACAGGAGCTGGAACCTGGAAGACAATCATAGAAGAGAGACAAACAGGAACTAGGTTTGACAACCAAAGCACTGACGTCTTCCTTGCTCAGGTACAGCTTACTTATACCTGCAGCAAGGAAGGGGTTGGCTAGGCAATTATGCAAATCAACAACACAGACAGCAGATTGGTGGAAATGATCAGATGACAGAATCCAAGATGGCTGCGCCCATGCAGACACTTGGAGGGAAGTTTGGTTTGTAATCCATGTGGTCTGGGAAACAGTAATGGCGGCGCCGGCCACCGGAGACAGGAGACGCCAGGCTGATAGATGCATATTTAACCACGCGGGCACAGCGGAGGCCGCGGCTGATGAAAAGACCACTCTGCATGTGGAAACTCAGGAACAGCGGAATCCGGTCCTGGAACGCTGAGCCCGCCTTAGGAGGCATCTGAAGGGTAAGTAATGGCGTCCAGATACCCGGATCGTGACAGCACCCCCCCCTTTAGGAGTGGCCCCAGGACACTTCTTAGGCTTTAAAGGAAACTTTGCGTGGAAATTTCGGACCAAGGCAGGAGCATGGACGTCAGAGGCATTGGTCCAAGAGCGTTCTTCAGGACCATAGCCCTTCCAGTCAATGAGATACTGAAGTTGACCGTAACGGTGACGTGAGTCCAGGATCTTGGCCACTTCATACTCAACGCCTCGTTGAGTTTGGACTTTCGGAGTTGGTGGAAGTGAGGAATGAAACCGATTCAAGATTAGCGGTTTCAACAGGGAAACATGGAATGTCCTGGGTATTTTTAAGAAGGGAGGTAACTGGAGTCTGTAAGCAACAGGATTGATGACTTGATCAATTTTAAAAGGACCGATGTAGCGAGGTGCAAACTTCATACTGGGAACTCTTAACCTCAAATTCTTCGTGGATAACCATACCCGATCACCCACCTTGAGAGCAGGAACTGCTCGACGCTTCTTATCCGCAAACTTCTTGTACCTGAACGATGCCTTGAGCAGAGCTGATCGTACGCTCTTCCAGATATTGGCAAACTGATGCAAGGTGATATCCACTGCGGGAACAGAAGTTGCTGGAAGCGGTTGGAACTCAGGGACTTTAGGGTGGAATCCAAAGTTGGTGAAGAATGGTGTTGAGGAAGATGAAGAATGATACTGGTTGTTATGACAGAACTCGGCCCAGGGAAGTAATTGAACCCAGTCATCTTGAGAGGAGGACACATAGATGCGGAGGAAGGCCTCCAAGTCCTGATTCACCCTCTCAGTTTGACCATTGGTCTGAGGATGGTAAGCCGTGGAAAACTTTAACTTGACTTGGAGGACTTGACATAAACTTCGCCAGAATTTGGCTGTGAATTGAACTCCTCGATCTGAGATAATTTCTTCTGGAAGACCATGGAGTCGGAAGATCTCTTGTATGAATACTTGAGCCAACTTGGAAGCTGACGGAAGACCGGTGAGAGGAATGAAGTGTGCCATCTTGGTGAACCGGTCAACTACCACCCAGATGGTATTGAACTTGTTGCACATGGGCAAATCTGTAATAAAATCCATCGACAAATGGGTCCATGGTCGACGGGGAACAGATAGTGGAACCAGTTGCCCCGCAGGCGACTGGCGGGATACTTTATGTTGAGCACACTTTGGGCAAGATGCAATAAACTCCAAAACGTCCTTTTTCAGAGTTGGCCACCAATAGGACCTAGAGATAAACTCCAGGGTTTTTTGGATACCTGTATGTCCGGCAAAACGGGAAGCATGGGCCCAATGCATGAGCTTCTTCCTTAGTGTCGGCTTCACAAAACTTTTCCCTGATGGAGGCGTAGAGTCCATCCCTACCGTGGAGAATGCCAACGGATTTATAATAGGATGCTTGTCTGAAGACTCTGACTCATTTTCTTGCTCCCATGAGCGGGAAAGGGCATCGGCCTTGCGATTCTGAGAGCCCGGACAGAACTGGAGTTTAAAGTCGAACCTGGAAAAGAAAAGTGCCCATCTGGCCTGACGAGGGTTGAGACATTGTGCGCCTTTTAGATATAGAAGGTTCTTGTGGTCTGTAAGGATGGTGATTGAATGAGAAGCTCCCTCCAACAGATATCTCCACTCCTCTAGAGCGAGCTTGATGGCTAGCAACTCCTGGTCGCCAATGGCATAGTTGCGCTCCGCTGGGGAGAACTTCCGTGAGAAGAAACTGCAAGGATGTAAATGGCCATCTTTAGCCCTCTGAGATAACACCGCTCCTACTCCAACGGAGGAGGCATCCACCTCTAAGATGAAAGGAGAGTCGATGTCAGGCTGTTTCAGGACAGGTGCAGAGATGAACCTCTGTTTTAAAAGATGAAAAGCTTGCATGGCTTCTTCAGACCACTTGGACGGGTTAGCACCCTTCTTGGTGAAAGCAGTAATAGGCGCCACAATGGTGGAAAAGTCTCGTATGAACTTTCGGTAATAATTGCCGAACCCTAAGAACCTCTGGACCCCTTTGAGGGTTAAGGGTACCGGCCAATTCTGGATTGCTTGTAGTTTCTCAGGATCCATCTCTAGTCCGGAACCGGACACAATGTACCCTAGAAACGGAATGGACTTGACTTCAAAGACGCATTTCTCTAATTTGCAGTAGAGATGATTGACACGGAGACGGGACAGAACCTCCTTTACCCAGAAACGATGTTCCTCTAAATCGTTGGCAAAAATGAGGATATCATCTAGATAGACCACGACATGACGGTATAGAATGTCTCTGAAGATCTCATTGACGAAATGCTGGAAGACAGCTGGAGCATTGCTCAATCCGAAGGGCATGACGAGGTACTCATAATGTCCGTCACGGGTGTTAAATGCGGTCTTCCACTCGTCACCCTCACGGATCCGGATGAGATTGTATGCACCTCTCAGGTCCAGCTTTGTAAAGATGGTAGCTCCGCTAACTCTGTCAAAGAGCTCAGTAATCAGGGGTAAAGGATAGCGGTTCTTGATGGTAATGTCGTTCAAACCTCTGTAGTCGATGCACGGCCGCAGACCACCATCTTTCTTCTTTACAAAAAAGAAGCCTGCGCCGGCTGGAGAAGAAGAAGGTCGAATGAACCCCTTTGCTAGGTTCTCTTTAATGTATTCCTCCATAGAATGTGTCTCGGGGAGAGACAACGGATAAGTTCGGCCTCGAGGTGGAACCTTCCCTGGAACGAGATCAATCGGGCAGTCCCATTCTCTATGAGGAGGAAGGATATCAGCAGAAGCTTTACTGAACACATCCGTGAAATCTTGATATGGAGGAGGTGGAACATCAGACGACCTGGGGGAGGAAGAACAGACAGGCAACACTTTAAACAAACATGTCTTAGTACAGGAGGAACCCCATGCCAGGATTTGCGTAGTCGTCCAATCAATTGTAGGATTGTGAAGACGGAGCCATGGAAGGCCCAGGACCACAGGATGTGTGGCTCTTGGAATCACTAAAAATGAAATAAGTTCGGAATGAAGAACTCCCACTCTCAGACGAACTGGTAGAGTCCTTAGAGAAATAACTGTATCAAAAATTTTACTGCCATCCACAGCAGTTAAGGAAAAGGACGAAGGAAGTCTCTCGGTGGGTAGGGACCACCGTTTAACATAGGCTTCAGTAATAAAGTTCCCAGCTGCTCCGGAATCCAGGAGGGCAATGACGTTCTGATAACGTTGAGCAACTTGAAGCGAGACTGGGAGGTTACAATCTTGAGGAGATGGAGAGGAGATCATTACTCCTAGCCGGCCCTCTCCTTGGCGAGCTAGGATTTGGAGTTTCCCGGACGTTTGGGACAGGCATTAATGGTGTGAGACGGAGCTGCACAATACAGACAGAGAAACTCGGAGAGACGTCTTCGGCGCTCAGCAGGAGTTAAACGGGAACGGCCAATTTGCATGGGTTCATCTGTAGTTGGTGACAGTTGGCGAGGAGGAGGAGTAGAAGATTTTGGAGCAGATGATCTTCCACGCTCAGTTGCTCTCTCTCTGAAACGTAAGTCCACTTTCGTACAAAGTGAGATTAGCTCATCTAACTTGGAGGGTAAGTCTCTGGTAGCTAACTCATCTTTAATACGCTCGGATAAACCATGCCAGAATGCAGCATACAGGGCCTCGTCGTTCCATGCCAGTTCGGATGCCAGGATCTGGAACTGTATAAGATATTGTCCTACAGTACGTGATTCCTGGCGTAAACGGAGAATCTCAGACGAAGCTGAAGTTACCCTGCCTGGCTCGTCGAAGATGCGCCTGAATGTTGACACAAATGCAGTGTAAGAAGATAGCAGGGTGTCGGACCTCTCCCATAACGGTGATGCCCAATCAAGGGCTGAGCCACTGAGAAGAGAAATAATGTAGGCAATTTTTGTACGGTCACTGGGAAAATTGCCAGGTTGTAGCTCAAACTGAATCTCACACTGGTTGAGAAATCCCCTGCAGAATCTTGGAGATCCGTCAAATTTTGCTGGCGTTGGAAGATGAAGACGTGGAGCAGAAATGGGTAAGGTGGGTGGGGTTATAGCTGGAGTCACTGTGGTTGACGCACCAGACGCGCCTGATCCACGGAGAGTTGTCTGAATCCCATCCAGCCGAGTAGAGAGATCCTGGAGACAGCGGATGATGTGGCCCTGTGCAGCCTCCTGATGTTCTAGTCGGGCTGCCAGTTCTTGCATCGGCCTGGCCGCTTGATCCTGGTCTCCGGCTGGACAGTGCTTACTGTCACAACTGAGGGCCTGAGCTGACGGGAGGCAGCCTCAGTTGTAGGGGCTGAGATGTACCGGAACCTGGGAGGTTGTATCAGACCCCTGGACATGTAAGTAACATGAATAATAACTGCCCGAAGGCGTGACCACGACAACTTAGATAAAAGTCAATGATGTTTATTATGACAACTCCGCATCACAGCAGCAATAAAAGAAAACGTAAAAGTCAGCAAAGAATAAATACAGTTCCTGAGTACTACAGCATGGCAGGAGCCACAGGGCACTGGTAGTGTGAGATAGTTCTTATGATCTTCTAGATGGAAAGTCCTTACCAGGCCCGGCTGTAGCAATGGAGATAACCCAGGATTGTACCAGCTGGTGTTCCAGGAAGAGCTGGGTTGCTGAAGGTAAAACAGCTGCTGTGGATACTGGCTGGAACCAGACTGTTGTTAGCACGGAGTGGATACTGGCTGGAACCAGTTAAATAATAAATGAACTTTGGGAGCGATGAAATGTGAACTGAAATGTAGAACTTGAGAGCGGAGAAATAATAATTCCGGTGGAGAGTGGTAAAGTGTAGAAAGGACACCGGCCCTTTAAGGGAAGCTGTACTCTGCTGGAAGCTGAGGCTGGAAGCAGGTAGTGTTGTAGCTGGAAACAGATGAATCCACAATGGATTGGAGAGTCAGGCTACACCGCAGGTGGAATGCTGGTGCGGGTCTCTATGGTGGAAGTCTTGAGACAGGAGCTGGAACCTGGAAGACAATCATAGAAGAGAGACAAACAGGAACTAGGTTTGACAACCAAAGCACTGACGTCTTCCTTGCTCAGGTACAGCTTACTTATACCTGCAGCAAGGAAGGGGTTGGCTAGGCAATTATGCAAATCAACAACACAGACAGCAGATTGGTGGAAATGATCAGATGACAGAATCCAAGATGGCTGCGCCCATGCAGACACTTGGAGGGAAGTTTGGTTTGTAATCCATGTGGTCTGGGAAACAGTAATGGCGGCGCCGGCCACCGGAGACAGGAGACGCCAGGCTGATAGATGCATATTTAACCACGCGGGCACAGCGGAGGCCGCGGCTGATGAAAAGACCACTCTGCATGTGGAAACTCAGGAACAGCGGAATCCGGTCCTGGAACGCTGAGCCCGCCTTAGGAGGCATCTGAAGGGTAAGTAATGGCGTCCAGATACCCGGATCGTGACATGGCCTTTATGACAGGAGGCTGAGTAAGACACAGGGCTAGTTGCAACAACATAGGAGATTAAAGTCAGGTTCATGACAGAGAGGACCATTCTGCTGTGTGTATTATGCAGTCTCTTGCAGCTGTAAGTTGGGTACGCCTACTTGTCGTTTGTCTTTGCACCACATCACCGTAAGAAGTAGACATTGGATACTTCCATATCAGTGTAATACAGTGGTGCAAGTGGGCGGGTACGGGTGGGTACGGCGTACCCGTAAGAATTTAGCCGTGGGTACGCCGTACCCACACCGACGGGCCGCCGCTCCTCGCACCGCCGCTGATGTGAGGGAAGGAGAGCGCAGCCTGTGCCTCTCCTTCCCCTCAGTCTCCAGCGGGTGTCTCATAGTTTAATTCAGCGCCGATCCGTGAGCCAATCAGAGCTCGCGGTGCGAGCTCTGATTGGCTCACGGATCGGCGCTGAATTAAACTGTGAGACACCCGCCGGAGACTGAGGGGAAGGAGAGGCACAGGCTGCGCTCTCCTTCCCTCACACAGGACGGCAGCGGCCAGCGGCAGCGGTGAGCAGGGAAGGGGGGGAGGGGGGGCTTGTTATACCTGGCACTGGGGGATATCTGGCACTGGGGGGGGGGCATTTCTATCTGGCACTGGGGGATATCTGGCACTGGGGGGGCATATATACCTGGCACTGGATGATATCTGGCACTGGGGGGCATATATACCTGGCACTGGGGGATATCTGGCACAGGGGGACATGTATACCTGACACTGGGGGATATCTGGCACAGGGGGGCATGTATACCTGGCACTGGGGGATATCTGGCACAGGGGGGCATGTATACCTGGCACTGGGGGATATCTGGCACAGGGGGGCATGTATACCTGGCACTGGGGGATATCTGGCACAGGGGGGCATGTATACCTGGCACTGGGGGATATCTGGCACTGGGGGGGCATGTATACCTGGTACTGGGGGATATCTGGCACTGGGGGCATATCTGGCACTGTAGGGGCATTTCTGTATCTGGCACGGGGGGCAATGTATATCTGACACAGTGGGAGCATTTGTGTATCTGGCACTGTGGGGCAATGTGTATCTGGCACTGTGGGGCAATGTATATCTGGCACTGTGGGGCAACGTGTATCTGACACTGCGAGGCAATGTATATCTGGCACTCTGGGGGCATTTCTGTATCTGGCACTGTGGGGCAATGTGTATCTGGCACTGTGGGGCAATGTATATCTGGCACTGTGGGGCAACGTGTATCTGGCACTATTGGGGTCATACGTGTATCTGCCCCTCCCCCATATGTGTATCACGCCCCCATTTTCATTGGCCACGCCCCGTGTGGCATTTGGCCACACCCATTTTTTGCGCGCGCCGAAGGCGCGCGCACACAGTACCCGTAAGACATTTTTTCTACTTGCACCACTGGTGTAATATAAAGATACCTTTTTGCAGGGCTGTAACTAGTGGTATGCCAGAGGTGCCTGGCACACAGCGCATACGAACTGTGGGTGCAGGACCACCGGCAACACCCGCTCGGCTGAACCACGGCTGCACAGTGGGGTCCGCCAAGACACCCGCCCACTGTCACCGCTCGGCTACATTGCCCAGCTACCTCTTTTCACATAGGTAGCCGGCAGCACTGCAGCTCATCCGCCCTACCTCCCCCTTCTCTCCCAACCCACCGTCTTCTTGGAGGGATGATGTCCCTCCCAGCCCACCCAGAGGATTCAGTATAGGATCCTGACGGTCGGGATCCCAACAGTCATAAGAGCGATGTCGAAATCCTGACAAGCAGGATCCAGACGGTAAGCGCAGCATGTCCCCTCACAGGCACGCTGCGCTTGCCACGTTTCAGGCATGGTCACACTAAGTTATTCCCCTTGGGGGGTGGCTCAGATATTCCAGGCCCTGGATGGGATTTCGACCGCCAGGTTTCCCTTGTCTGACGGGATTCCGGCGTCGTTATCCTGACCGCCGGGATCCCGACAGCAGGGAAAGTAACTGCTTCCCCACCCACAGTGCCCTGCTCTGCAAAGACCCACAGTGTTAATGCGGGAAGGAAACGAACACAAAGGAGACAGCCAGCTGATGGAAACCGCTGCTTCTGAGCCAAACGTGCCTGGCGTAATGTGTAAAAGGGGACTCTACCTGGTGTAATGTGTAAAAGGGGGCTCTGCCTGGCGTAATGTGAATAAGGACCTCTACCTGGTGTAATGTGTATAAGTGGCACTACTGTGTGGAGTAATTTGAATAATAGAGACTACTGTGCGCGTAATATGAATCAGTAATATTTTGTGGCCACACTCCTTCACCATGAAGCCATGCCCCTATATTTTTTGCACATGCAAAGTCGTCCCTCCGTCGTTAGAATCAGCGCACATGAAGAGTAACTACAGGACTGGTCTTGTTTTGCACAAAAAGGTTTTGCAGGCGCTCTGCTGCACATGCGTTCGCACTTCTGCAAAGCAAAAATACACTCCCCAGTGGGCGGCGACAATTCGTTTGCACGGCTGCTAAAAACTGCTAGCGAGCGATCGGAATGACCCCCTATGAGAAAAGAAATTACCGGTAGGTATTAAATTCCTATTTTCTCTAACATCCTAGTGGATACTGGGATGACATTAGTACCATGGCGAAGTCCCAAAGCTCCCAGAACGGGTGGAAGAGTGCCGAGACCCCTGCAAAACCACCTGACCAAACTGAAGGTTATCTCTGACCAAGGTGTCGAACCTATAGAACTTTAGAAACGTGTTCGAACCAGACCAAGTAGCTGCATGGCACAACTGTAAGGCTGAGACGCCCCGGGCAGCCGCCCAGGAAGAACCCACCGACCTTGTGGAGTGGGTCTGGATAGAATAGGCTTGTTGAATGGTCAACCTGAGCCAATGAGCAACTGACTGGTTAAAAGCAGGACAACCAATTTTGGTAGCTTCATAAAGGACAAATGCGAGTCAGATTTCCTGTGTCCTGATGATGGAAATTATCAAAGCCCTCACAACGTCCAGGGACTTTGGAGCAACTGATGTGTCAGCCAACACTGGAACCACTATTGGCTGATTTACGTGAAAGGCCAACATCACTTTCGGCAAGAACTGCGGGCGAGTTTGGAGTTCCGCCCTATCCTCGTGAAATATCAAATACGGGCTCTTACAGAATAAGGCCCCCAATTCTGACACACGTCTTGCAGAGGCCAAAGCCAGCCACATTACGGTTTTCAAGTTAGATATTTCAAGTCCACCCTTTGCAAGGGTTCAAACCAGTCTGACTGGAGAAAGGTCAAGATCACATTGAGATCCCACGGAGCCGTGGGAGGGACAAAAGGGGGCTGAATGATAAGAACACCTTTCAGGAATGTCTGTACTTTCGGCAGTACCGCTACTTGTTTCTGGAAGAAGATAGAAAGAGCCGAAATCTGAACTTTGAAGGAGCCGAACCGTATGCCCTTACCCACGCTTGTTTGCAAGAAGAGCAGAAAATGGCCCAGTCGAAACGCTGCAGGAGATTATTTTCAACCCTCACACCACAAAACGTATTTCTTCCAGATATGGTGGTAATGTTTCGATGTGACCACCTTACGGGCCCGGACCATAGTGAAAATAACCTTGGATGGGAGACCTTTTCTGGCTAAAATCTCCCTCTCAACTTCCAAGCTGTCAAAAGTAGCCGCAGTAAGTCTGGATAGACGAACAGTCCTTGTTGAAGAAGGTCCTTGAGAAGCGGCAGAGGCCAGGGTTCCTCCAGAGACATGGTCAGGAGGTATGCATACCAGGCCCTTTGAGGCCAATCCGGGGCAATGAGAATTGCCCGAACGCTTTCCCTTTTGAGTCTTTTTAGAACTCTGGGAATGAGAGGGATTAGAGGAAACAGGTATACAAATTGGTAAATCCATGGCGCCGTCAGAGCATCCACTGTTGCAGCCTGCAGATCCCTCGTTTTGGAACAGTAACGACGGAGCCTCTTGTTGAGATGAGAAGTCATCAGGTTTATCTGCGGACAGCCCCATCGGTGAACCAGCCGTTGAAACACCTGAGGGTGAAGGCCCCATTCCCCCGGATGGAGGTCGTGCCTGCTGAGGAAGTCCGCTTCCCAATTGTCCACACCTGGAATGAATATGGCTGAGATGGCCCTTGTGTTTGCCTCCGCCCAGAGGAGCACCCTTGACACCTCTCGCATTGCGGCCCTGCTTCTTCTTCCTCCCTGTCGGTTTATGTACGCCACTGCCATGGCGTTGTCCGACTGCACCTGGATGGCTTGATTCCGAAGGAGATAGGAGGCTTGCAGAAGAACATTGTAAATTGCCCTGAGTTCCAGGACATTTTATGGGAGTGCAGATTTCTGACTCGACCACTTCCCCTGGAACTGGGCCCCCTGGGTCACAGAACCCCCCTACCCCAGAGGCTGGCATCCGCTGTCAGTAGAGTCCTAGACTGGGTACTGAAACTCCGACCCTCCACAAGGTGAGAGCCTTGTAGCCACCATAACAGGGAGATCTGTGCTTTTGGTGACAGAGCTATACTCTGGTGCATGTGCAGGTGAGACTCTGACCACTTGTCCAGCAGATCCAGCTGAAACGGATGTGCATGAAATCTGCCGTACTGGATTGCCTCGTAGGAGGCAACCATCTTGCCCAGTAAGCAAATGCAAAGATGAACTGAGATCTTGCTGGGTCTGAGCACCGAGCGGACCATAGCCTGGATAGTCAAGGCCTTGTCCATTGGAAGGAATACCTTCTTAGACACCGTGTCCAGTATCATTCCCAGGAACTGAATTCTTTGTGTTGGTTCCAGGTGAGACTTCTGGAGATTTAGGATCCACCCATGGTCCGTAAGCAGGCGAGTAGTCAAGTCGATGCTGTGTAGCAGACGTTCCCTGGACACCACCTTTATCAGGAGATCGTCCAACCAGGGGACTATGTTGACTCCCATCCTGCGTAATTGCAGCATCATCTCCACCATGACTTTTGTGAACACCCTTGGGAGCTGTGGAGAGATCAGAAGGGAAGGCCTGAAACTGGAAGTGATGGTCCAGTATAGCGAACCGGAGGTAAGCCTGATGAGGAGGCCATATGGGGATATGTAGGTAAGCATCCTTGACATCCAGGGACATTAGGAGCTCCCCCTCCTCCAGACTGGAGACCTCCGCTCTCAGGGACTCCATCTTCAATTTGAACACACGTAGATAAGGGTTCAAGGATTTTAGGTTCAAGATGGGCCGTACCAAACCGCCCGGTTTCGGTACAGCAAAAAGGCTGGAGTAAAAACCCCTGTTTTGCAATGGAGGAGGAACTGGGACTACAACCCCCGTTTGTAGTAGTTTTGAATGGCGTCTTGCACGGTAACCTTGCTACGGGTGAAGCTGGTAAGCCTGACTTGAAGAATCTGGGAGGAGGCAGTGCTTGAAAATCCAACCGGTACCCCTGGGATATGAGGTCCCTCACCCAAGGATCCCAGCAGGAATGTGCACACACACACATGGGCAAACTGTTGAAGGCGAGCACCTACCTGAAATTCGCCCTGCTGCTGGAGCCAACCGTCACGCGGAGGGCTTAGTGGGTGAGGATCCGGAGGCCTGGTCCGGAGATCCAGCAGCCACTGGTTTACGGGACTTACCACGAGTTCCTATAGCAGCATTTGAAGTGCATCTGCCTCTGAATCTGGCCACACAAAAGGACTACAGAGAGGGCACAGGGTAGGGACGTCTAGCAGGAGGTGCAGCCGACGGCAGATATGTAGACTTACACTCCGTCGCCTGAGAGATCCAGTAGTTCAGTTCTTCCCCAAACAAGGCATCCCATGTAAAAGGAAGATTATCCACACCTTTCTTGGAATCAGCATCCGCAGACCAGTTTTGCAGCCACAGACCCCGCGAGACCCCTGCGAGCTGAGACCGCCATAGCTGTGGTATGTCCATTTATGAGACATAATTCTTTAATAGCCTCACTCATAAAATTGCAGCATCCTGCCTGGATATGATGCAGTAGTGTAAAGATCTCTTCCTGAGGCAGGGAGTCAAACCCCCTTAATATATTATCAGACCATTTTACCAATGCCCTGGAAATCCAGCCGCAAGCTATAGTGGGCCTTTGAGCTACGCCCACCGCAGTATAAATCGATGAGAGTAGTCTGAATTTTGCAGTCAGCTGGGTCCTTGAGAAAGATAGCCCAAGGTATAGGCAGTACAATTTTACGTGACAGCCTGGACACTGAAGTATCCATAGACGGTGGATTTTTCCATACTTTCCTATCAGGAGGAAAAGGAAAGGAATTTAGTAACCATTTAGGAGTTTGGAATTCACCCACACTTTTTTAGAAAGGGAGTTTAATTCCTTCGATATGGGGTAGGTGGCAGAGGATTTTGGTTTTCCGTTAAGAAACAATTCCTCTTCTGGTTCTGACTCTTTATCCGGTATGTTGAGGACTTCTCTAACAGCATAAATCAGGGCCTCAACCCCCAGGGCCAGAGAATTGTCATCTTCCACGTCTAACTCTCACTCATCCAACTCTGGCATGTCAATATCAGAGTCAGACTGGAGCACCTGTGGGAGTGTGCGTTTATGACCACCAGAGGGGGCTGAGGAGCCTGGTTAAGGGTCTGCCTTCCCTGTCTGGTGGTAGCCAACTCGGGCCCTCATTCCGAGTTGTTCGCTCGGTAATTTTCTTCGCATCGCAGCGATTTTCCGCTAATTGCGCATGCGCAATGTTCGCACTGCGACTGCGCCAAGTAAATTTGCTAAGAAGTTTGGTATTTTACTCACGGCATTACGAGGTTTTTTCTTCGTTCTGGTGATCGGAGTGTGATTGACAGGAAGTGGGTGTTTCTGGGCGGAAACTGGCCGTTCTATGGGAGTGTGTGAAAAAACGCTGCCGTTTCTGGGAAAAACGCGGGAGTGGCTGAAGAAACGGGGGAGTGTCTGGGCGAACGCTGGGTGTGTTTGTGACGTCAAACCAGGAACGACAAGCACTGAACTGATCGCACTGGAAGAGTAAGTCTCGAGCTACTCAGAAACTGCACAGAAAAATCTTTTCGCAATATTGCGAATACTTCGTTCGCAATTCTGCTAAGCTAACATACACTCCCAAAGGGCGGCGGCTTAGCGTGTGTACTGCTGCGAAAAGCGGCTAGCGAGCGAACAACTCAGAATGAGGGCCTCTGTATTAACAGTAGTAATCATGGTTTTGAATGAATCTAACTACTCAGGTTCCTGCATACTACTACCCTGTGAAGGGAGAGAACACTGGCAGGGCCGGAGCTTCCACTAGGCAGTTTTAGGCAGCTGCCTAGGGGCGCCGGGACCTGAGGGGGCGGCCTGCTGCAGCTGCCTAAAAAAGGTAGCATAGTCCTACCTTTCACAGCCACTGCAATCCCCCAGAATGCGTATCTTACAGTAGCCATGACTGCTAAGCTCCCGTATTGCAGCTTCCAGCTCCACCTCCACCCGGCACAGGCAGTAACTTTGACAGCTCCTGGAGTCCAGGCTGGGGGTGAAATGCAGCACTGCTCTTCATTCCAGGCTCTTTCACAGATTACTCAGTTCCAACTGTGCACTGCAGCCTGCAGGTAAGGTGACTGCACAGTGCATTCTCTGCACTGATAAGGAAAGAGAGCAAGAACAGCGGTGTGGTGAGGGGGTGGGGGTGGGGGGGGGGATAAGGAGCAGGCATGCACACAGACTGGGGGGATGAGCAGCAGCATGAACACAGATTTTGGGGGGGATAGAACAGCAGACATTTAACAGAGTAGGGGGAGGGGGTGAGAGCAGCATGCCTTTCATCTGAAGGGTGGGTAGGGGGAAGGGGCAGAAGGCAGAAGTTTTGCCTAGGGTGCAGAGAAACCTTGCACCGGCCCTGAACACTGGGTACACAGAAGAGAACCCCCTGGTAAATTTAGTGTTACATGAGGGAAACACAGTCTTTTTCCCAGTCATTCTTATTGCAGAAAACACACAGAGTTAGGTGAATACACACAGATAGTAAAACAGCACAACAACCCCAGACAGCCCGAATGGAGTGACACAGAGAGGATTGGGACTAGCACACAATACCACAGTCAGAACAGTGCTCCGCTGGTTATACTTTATATATATATATATATATTTTTTTTTTTTTAACACAGCAACACTGTCACCGCCGTTTATATGCTCCCCCCTCTCTATAAAACCCCCTTGTACCAGTACAATTGGTGATTCAGAGGGTTCTGTGGAGGAGCAGCTCCAACATGCAGCCTGGCAGTCAGCAGCTGCAGGAAAATGCACCTTTCAGCCTCTGGTCCCGGTCTCCAGGAACCCCGCCCCCTCAATGGCGCGCAGTCCCTTACATATTATGCTGGCTGTAAAATACAGAATCTGTAAAAAAAAGGAGCTTAATAACCCCTTCGTGTTGGCGCCAGTCTGGGGTCCGCAGCGGGCACCGCAGTTCACAGCCCGGTGACCACTGCGCCCTAATGCCGCCATTTGTCACTGGGGACCCGCTATCCGGGACCCCGGTGTAATCACTCACCATGTCTTCTTACTTCAGCATTTGTTAGGGGTGGCGGCACGCTGCCGACGTATGCGCACACCCTGGGGGTATGTGAAACAGCACCTCAGGAGCTTAGTGTCCTTTCAGCGGGCTACGAACTGTTGGGTTCGTGACTATAGACAGACAGTTAAAAGATTGACAGTCATTAGTTAGACACCATATGATCGACAAGCAAAAGTCCGACAGGGTCAAAAGTCAGACAGTCAAAAGTCCAACAGGGTCAAAAGTCCAACAGGGTCAAAAGTAAGACACCAAAAATAAAAAAATAATTCTGTGTTTTTTACAACTTTTGCCTCATTTACTATCCTTGTCACAAACTATTACCTTTTAGTAAAGGTGTGGCGAGCGAAGCGAGACACCGAGCCCGAAGCGTGGCGAGCGTAGCGATCCGCGAGAAGACGAATTTACCAACTTTTTTACAACTTTTGCCTCATTTACTATCCATTTCACAAACTATTACCTTCTAGTAAAGTTGTGGTGAGCAGAGCGGAGCGGAGTGAGACACCGAGCCCGAAGCGTGGCGAACATAGCGAGCCCACGAGGGGACGAATTTCACCAAATTTGGGTGAAAAAGGTTTAAAAACATTTTTTTTGTGTCTGACTTTTGACCCTGTCGGATTTTGACTGTTGGACTTTTGACCCTGTCGACCATATAGTGTCTGACTAATGACTGTCTATCTTTTAACTGTCTATGAGCTATACCACACCCAAACCGTTAACTAGGAAGTTGGTTCGGCTTCCCCCCAAGTCCCACGATGCAGGCAGACTCGATTCCAACCAGTGCTGCCTGAAGTTAAAAAAAAAACTAAATAAAATTTTGAAGAAAACTCTCTGAAGCTCCAGAGGAATGCACCCGGCTCCTTGGGCACATTTTTCTAAACGGAGTCTTTGGGGGGGGGGGGTATAGAGGGAACCAGCACACACTAACAATGTCTTAAAGTGCCAGGCTCCAATGGACCCGATCTATACCCTATGGTACTAATATCATCCCAGTATCCACTAGGACGTTAGAGAAATATACATTTTGCAGAGCCACGCGTAACTTAAGATGCCTGCAATTGTGCATAATATATAAAATTACTGTTTTTTGTACGTTATGATCGTAGCGTAAGATAAGCTTTAAGCACATTAAACAATAGCGGTGTATAAGTTCTATGTATTACAGTGAGGATATTCCATGGTACAACTCGAGGTCATAGGAAAGTCACAGTATATACAGTAAATAAAAGCAACAGAAGTGAGCAGAGGCTCATGAAATGTGTTGCCAGTGGTCTTTACACTGGAATATTATCATTTACTTGCTATTGAATACTGGAGCGTGATTAGGATCAATGCTGCAGATCAGATCCTAGAAACACTGCCACAATTTCTGCCTATTTTAATCAACTAAATGTGAGTGGTTACATTTTATAGTTGTACAAATGGCGACTCAAATGATTTTACACTATTGTTAGTCCTTTTTCTTTATAGCCACAAAAATGACTTACTCGTGAATTGATGCTCATTTGTTGCAGTGAATGACTGCTTACTATTAATACTCAAGGGAAATTTATTCAGTGTGTGAAATTCATCTGTATAAGGTGAGCTGAACAATATTGTATTTTTATAAGCTTTAACCTATTTAAGAACATATATACCATTTTTTCCCCTTTCTGTTGTGATTGCGCCAATGGAGAAATATCCATTTCTTATATACGAGTATGCCATTAGGGCTTAAGGATCCTTTCAATTTCTCACTCAGGTATTACCCAAACTGGGAAGTCTATGGGCCAAATGTAATAGGGTCAGAGTTTATTGTGCGGAACAAACTCGCCCCTTCTCACACATTTGAAGGTGTCCCACAACTTAGCAAAAGTAATAGCTTTCATATTTGCAAGTTTGAGGCTATTACATTATGCAAGTCCATGCAAGTTTTTTAGTATGTAAACTCTCACCCTGTCATCCGAGTTTCACTACAAGGGGGTCAATTTACTAAGATGGGAGTTCTATTTAAGATGGGATGTTGCCCATAGCAACCAATCAGATACCAGGTATTATCTTCTAGAAGGTGCTAGATAAATGAGAAGTAGAATCTGATTGGTTACTATGGGCAACATCCCATCTTAAATAGAACTCCCATTTTAGTAAATTTACCCCAAGGTGTGAATTTCACAAAAGCATGCACAGATCAGTGAGATCAATGTATGTTTCTATCTGTAAAAGTTAAGAAATATAAAAAAATAAAAATAAAATTCCCCCCACCCCCCATCCAAAGCATAACAAGCCCTAACTCTTTAAATCGATCTCAGTTAAAAAAATACAGGGGAACAATTGTGTAGGGTTTCCCTGTATTTTAAGAACTAGCATCGGGCTCTTGGACCGGTCCTAGTTGAAAAACAAAAAAATGCAGAGGAAAAGTGATGTAAATGTTCCCCATATTTTAAAAACCAGCCAGAGGACACACTTATATTGGTCCCCGTGGCTGTAACATTAACCCCCCTAACTAGTCAGCCCTGGCTGAGGTTTCCTAGGGGACTGTGGAACCCCACAATATAAGGGCACCGCCTCCCCTCCAGGCACTACCCCGGGATGTGTGTACAGAGTTGATAGTCCATTTGTTTGGTAACATAATAAAAATGGTCTTTTACAGGAGGGACTACAGGTTCCAGCATTCCTTCCTCGCATGCTGGTACTTGAAGAACCACTAGTACCAGCATGCCAGACATTAAGGGCCAGCTGGTACCTTTAGTCCCCCTGTAAAATAAATATTTTAAAAAACACAAGACACACTGTGAAAGTATAATTTAACAAGCACCCTTGCACACTCCCACATACTTACCTACAGATGGAGCCACGCTGGTCTTGGCTCAGTTGTGACTAGAAAGTCCCCGTCCGCCCGTCTGCGCGGCCGGACAGAGGCACTCTGAATGGGAGCGTCTCTGTGCACTCCCGGCGTGACTAGGCGGTCGGAAATGCTTGTTTCCGATGTTGCCGCCTCAGATGAGCGCGGCTCCATCTGTACACTCCCTATGGCATCCAGTGCCAGATTAAGGTCCCCATGGGCCTAGAGCTGAAATTTCTGAAGGGCCTATTGCGTGCCACCATGGCAGGGGGTGTGGCTACTGATATGGGTGGGTGACCAGTGCTTTATATATATTTCCATGTGTGTGTAGACGTGTGTTTGAAAAATAGAAAAATCTCAGAATTTAAATGCCCAAATACATACACAGAAAATAGAAAAATTCCGAAAATGAAAATCAGATAAAACAAATGTGAACACACTTCGTTCTTCAAAAACGGTGACCATCATCCTCAGTCGTCCAGATCTAAATCTAGAAACAACTAATGAGGCAAATATGCCAAAAAGTGCAGTATGTAACTGAAAATGTGCTTAAATCCTTGCATACAGATGTAGCCACGCTCATTGTGGCTATATCTAGGTGTGAATATGCTTCATTTGCTGCAATCGTGTGCACTTCCAATATGCGTGTGCATCTTAGATGCGCATGCGCACCATTCACTTTGAATGGGGCAGTAAAAGAAGTGGCAAGATGCACTCGTGCTCATCCTGGCAAGATGTAGCCACGATGAGCGTGACTACATCTGTACCAGTCCTTTTTTTGATATCCACAGTTCAATAAAAAGAACAAAAGAGCACACACGGGAGCTGATTCAGCAATAGCCGGGGCTGTGTCTTTTGGCAGTCGCACATCTGCAGTTTTATGCGAATACTGCTACAAAGCCCTTCCCATGTGTACAAGTATGCGTCCAGATGTGCAAGGACTGAGATGCTAACTTTCAGCATCTGTATACACAGTCCTTAGACACCACCATCAGTCACACTATTGAAATGGAATAGATATGATTTACCGGCAGACGGGATGCCGGCTGTCACTATACCAACAGCGGCATCTTGTGTCTCAGAATCCCGGCAGGGAGGCAGTGAGTCTACCTCATTGATTCGCTGCACTTGCCACGCTTCGTGCACGGTGGCACGCTTCACACGCCACAGGTTATATTCCCACTTGTTTGGTGGCGTGGAGCCACCAACCGAGTGAGAATAACCCGCGTTTGTAGGGAATACGGCCGGCGGAATTTCACTGGCTGTCAGGATTCCGGCATCATCTCCTGAAAGCCGGGATCCCGACAGTCAATATACTAACTGCATCCCACTGAAACATGCACCAACCCTATAGCAGTTGCAGAGTTCCCATCTGAGTATGGCCTCCAATGTGACTGACGAAGTGTTTGCGTAGGAAACTACTTTAGCAACACAACTGCGACACGCCGATGAGACAGACCATTGTTGTGCGCATTAATAGCCACCTCCCAATTACTGCTCACTAACACCCATCACTTTCCTAAGACATCTCTGATGCCATGCATCTCAATCACAACAGCGCCTTTCTGCGTACACAGTGTAACACAGTTACCAGTTTTTACGGATTACCATCTTATTCCATTTTATAAAAATGTCAAATGTTTATTCCCAAAAATTCATACCAAAACATCAGTTGGCATTTTGATTCCTAAGAACATTTGTAAACAGGGCAATATCACAGCACAAGAACATAAGACCAGGCAGAGATTACAGCACTGTCTCACTGGCCCTTCTATTTATACCAGAAGAACTATGTGCAAGCAGTGGCCAAACTATATGTAGTCCAACTTGGACTGCATGGCCTGCCGAGAAGTGATATTGCAATATAACAATATTAACATAAGGTTCCAAAGGTCCAAGTGCAACAAAAAAATAAAACCCACTACCATTACAACATTGAACTCTTAAGTCATGTAATCGATCATGTACTGATCTGGCAGTAATGTCAGGGTACCATGTGAACAACATGTGGTACTGGTGTACCAGAAGTATGCATCTCATGTTTAGGAGCGATTTTAGGCTAGCAGGGCGGCAGCCCGGGGGGCTGCTGCCAGAAGGTGTGGCCGCAGTCACCCCACTCGCGCCCGCCTGCACCCCACACACTAAAAATGGGGACAAGAAGAAACGAGACAGACGCATGAGGTCGTATTCTGTGACCACGCCCCTTACCATGAAGCCACACCTTTTTTTTTTTAACAAACGCCTTTCGTGCACTCTAACCCTGTTTTGAATGGGTGGGGGGGGGGGGTCTTCCGCCCTGGGCAACACAAGTTCTAGAACCGACCTTGCTCATGCTGGCCAACAAAACCAGATGTCCACAGCTACAGTTGTTCCTCCTGTGGAATGCAAACAACTCTAAACACACCAGTAGGGACATATCACAGCACTAATCCGAAGTTTTGAAGCACCAGCTAAATTACAGGGATAATTCATTACATTTTAAATACCCAAACAGGAGCCAGATGTAATGATGCCTGAGTTCTGCGGGTGCGGGATGCCGGCTGAACTTGGACGTTTTTTAAATCACTTACAAGGCATGAGCTGAAGAAGGCTTTCTTGCTCTAAGCATAGTTTGGATTACTTGTTTCGAAATCCTCTCGCTTCTAAGATAGAGGTTTCAACAGCCACGCCGTCAAAGATAGTCGATCCAGATGACTGTGGCAACAAGAACCCTGCATTAGCAGATCTGGACGTTGAGGGAGCAGAATCGGTGCTTCCACGGACATTCTTAGCAGATCTGTGTACCAATGCCTTCTTGGCCAAGCTGGAGCTACTAAAATTATCGCTCCCTTTGCTTGCTTTATTTTTCTCACTACTCTGGGTAACAGAGAGATTGGAGGGAACTTGTTCTCGATCCGTACCTTGGAACTTTGTTGTTTAGACGAGATGCCATGAGGTCTATCTCTAGTAGACCCCATCTGTTCACTAGTGTCTGAAACACTTCTGGATGTAATGCCCATTCGGTTTCCTGAATGGTGTGTCGACTGAGAAAATCCGCTTCCCAGTTCAGGACACCTGGGACAAACACTGCTGGCAATGCTGGGAGATGGAGTTCTGCCCATCTTAGAATGGGAGTTACTTCCTCCATCAGTCTCCTGCTGTGAGTTCCTCCTTGATGATTGAGGTACGCTACTGCTGTTGCATTGTCTGAGCGAATCTGGACCGGTCTTCCTTGCAGACTGTCCTTTGCCTGAACTAGAGCCAAGTAAATGGCCCTTATTTCCAACAGATTTATCGGCAGGCGACTTTCCCTTGCGGTCCATTTTCCCTGGAACCAAAGGCTTCCGAGTACCGCACCCCAGCCTTGCAGGCTGGCATCTGTTGTCAGGACTTGCCATTCTTTTATCACAAAGGGTCTCCCCTTGTTTAAACGGTCTGTCTGTAGCCACCACGCTAGAGACCTTTTTACGTTTACTGGAAACTTTATCATCTGCTTTTTTATCTGATGATTTCCGTTCCATTTGGTCAGAATAAGGTGCTGCAATGGTCTGGAGTGGAATTGCGCATATTCCACCATGTCGAAGGTTGATACCATCAGACCCAACAGTCGCATTGCTGCATGGACTGACATTGTCTGGGCGTGCAACACTTCCTGAGCCATGACCTGCATCTTGACTATCTTTTTCTCTGGTAAGAGAACCTTCTGTAGGTCTGAATCCAATATGGCCCCCAAATGAACCATATGCTGTGACGGACTCAGAGACGACTTTTCCCAATTTATGAGCCACCCGTGTCTCTGTAAACAAACTATTGTCTGTTGAAGATGGCTCAGAAGCAAATCTTGCGAATGTGCTAAGATTAACAGGTTGTCGAGGTATGGGAATAGTCTTATCCCCTGTTTGCGCAGACAAACTGCCATAACCACCATGATCTTGGTAAACACCCTGGGTGCTGTTGCTAGCCCGAAGGGCAAAGCTTGGAACTGAAAATGTTCCTGGAGGATGGCAAACCTGAGGTAACACTGATGAGACAGTGCTATAGGCACATGTAGGTAAGCATCCCGTACATCCAGAGATACCATGTAATCTCCCGGTTCCAAAGCCAACATTATGGAACGTAACATCTCCATGTGGAACTTCGGGATCCAAATGTATTTGTTTAACATTTTTAGATTGAGAATTGGTTGATATGACCCATTTGGCTTCTGGATCAGAAACAGATTGGAGTAAAACCCCTGTCCCCTTTGTGATGGAGGTACTGGGACAATCACACCTGACTGCAGTAATTTTCGGACTGCTTCTTGCAGGGCATTGGCCTTCGACTCTATACGAGATGGGCTGGTGCAAAAAAAATCTTTGAGGAGGCTGCCTCCTGAATGGGAACCCATACCCCTGAGATACCACCTTCTGCACCCAAGCATCTGTTGTTGACTGTTGCCATATGTGTGCAAAATGAAGGAGTCGGCCCCCAACCCTGGAATCCTCCAGGCGGAGGCCCGTCTCTTCAGGCTGATGGTTTCTGTTCAGGCTTGGAAGCTGGCTTTTTGCTAGCCCACTGCTTCCTTCCCCTGGTTCTGAACTGGGGTTGCTTAGACTCCTCTTTAGCTTTCGCTTTGATTTGCCAATGAAATGAGCGAAACTTTGAACCCTTGGACTTAGGGTTATAAGTAGCCGGAAATCTGATCTTCCTTGACTCAGCCTCTGATTCTAGGATATCAGATAATGGTTTCCCAAACAATATATTACCAATGAAAGGCAATGATTCCAATTCTTTCTTGGATTCCGCATCTGCCTTCCAGGTACGTAGCCAAACTGCTCTGCGAGCGGCTACTGTCAAGGCTGAAGCTTTAGAAGCAACTGTACCCATATCAATTGCTGCTTCTTCCAAGTATTGGGCAGATTGTCTTAAACGGCTTAAATGATACTCTTGCTTCCTAGTAGGAGAAGAGATGTCATTCTCTAGTTCCTCTATCCATTCGCCCATTGCCTTTGCTACCCAGGCCGAAGCCATAGCAGGTCTTACCACTGCTCCTACTAGAGAAAATACATTTTTTTAAAAACTATCTACCCTTCTGTCTGTGACATCATTGAGCGAGGTAGATGACAATGGTAAAGCAGATTTATGCACGAGTCGCAGAACATGTGCATCTACTTTTGGAGGAACTTCTCTTTTCGAACAATCCGCAGCTGGAAATGGATAATAAGAATTCCATCTTTTCGGAATCTTATATTTCTTACTGGGCGTCGCCCAAGACTCATCCATCATTTCCGTCAGCTCATCTGACGCTGGGAATTCCGTTTTCACTGATTTTGTTCGTTTAAACACAGGTGCTTTAGATTTTTACACTGTCTTGGCTGGCTCTTCCAAAGAGAGAACAGCCTTCACAGCATTAATAAGTTCAGCTACATCCTCTGAACTAAATCTCTGCGACTGATCATCATACGAGTATTTGAATATACTGTATCATCATCTGTTGTATCATCTTGTGTAGTCTGCCCCATAGACGTATCTGTCTTAGTCTTACCTGTCCCTTGGTTGCTTGTAGAGGCTACTGGAACCAAGCCGTAGGAAGGGAGCTGCATGTATGGGTTAATAGTGTAACCTAACCCTTGAAGTGGTGCTACCGGAGCTAACCTGTCCGCTATTGAAGATAGAGTCTTTGCGAACACATTCCATGGTGGCTCTGTTGGTGGTTGAACCAACTCCTGTTTTTTACTTTGATGAAAAGCAAAACAGTTCGCACACAAGCCCTCATAAGTGACTAATTGGTCCATACCAATTAACCCTGTCTTACAAGATAAGCATGTTAGGGATGTAGGAGTGCTTGATAAATTCTCCTCGTCACTTTTGCCGCTTACAGACATGGTAATAATCTGTTAATGACTACACAATTTGTGACTGAAAATCACCTATATATGAGTATACAGAAGTGAGATCAATCTGACCACAGTGCACCTGAATTGAGTGTCAGAACAGGACTGACATTACACAGAAAAGTCAGCACACATACTAGCAGTCAGTCACATGTTAAAGCATTAGACATTGTCATATGAGAATACAACCCCCATTAAAACTTATAAATAAGTAGGAAAATTGTACTTCTGTTTTTAACTGGTTCTTTTTCAACATAACATGCAGAAAACACAGTAATATACAGATCCCATATGCAATATGTACTAAAAATTAACAATTCATACTAACAAGTAGAGATAATTTTTAGTACTGTATACCCTTCCTCTGTAGAGCGGGATACAGGGAGACTCACCACACTTCCATATCCAAGCAAATGCGCTCGTAAGACGCTGAGTGGATTCAGACGCTACTGATGTACACTACCGCTCCTGATAACTGATCACAGACACAGTTGCTCACTGATGGACACGGACGCTCAGCGACTTCCACGTGTATGCAGATGCTAAGGCCTGCGACTCGGTCTAGGTGGGATCTCTAGTGTACACAACCACAGCATCTAAGCTGCGACCGAGTACCCTCGTGGTAGCGTCTGAGCCGGAAGTGAGGTCATTCAGTTCATGGACGGGAGACGCGCGGAAACTGGTGATGAACTCGGAGAAGGGGCGGCCAGGAGAGCATCTGAATCCTCCTGTTGACTTAAACTCTAAGGATCGCGGCCTCTACCTAGTCCTGGCGCCTATGATCCCTGGAGCGTAGCGCTGTCGCACTCGAGATGTTCGGCGCATCAACACACTGTTTGTAGTCTCCACCAAATCAGTGTAGCTGTGTCCGGACCCCCCTATTAAGAGTAAATCCATAGACTTACCGTCCCCCCATGCTCCGGCCACAGCCTGGTTACGTCTGCTGGACCTACTAGAACATCCGACACAGACGCCCGTCGAGACAGCACTATTACCGCGAAGGTAAGCGTTGTTGCGACCCGGTGGGGAGTTATTGGAGCGACTTTTTCCAGTATGCGTTTAAGACGCTGTTAAGAAAAGTCGCTCAAAAAAAGTAAGTCTATAAAAATAAAATAATAAAAGCTTCAGGCTGCTTTAACAACAGCAGCCCTGTGACCATGCGGCTTCCTGTCGCACCAAGCAAAAAACTGATCTGACTGAGTCAGTGGGCGGGACTATATGGTGAGGCCCCGATGCATCCTGGGAGGCCAGAAAGCTCGTGACCGTGTTGGTGCCATTTCCGCTGTCGCTCAACCATATCCCAATGTTATCCTGTGGATAATCCTGTGGACCCAGCCAGAGAAATTATATATATATATATATATATATATATACACACACACATACACACACACACTACACACATATACAGATATATTTAAGTATATATATATAAAAAAAATAATAAATATATATATATATATATATATATACACACACACACACACACACACATTATATATATACTGTGTATATATATAAGGTATACATTAAAAGTCAGTGCCAAGTTAAGTGTAAGTCAAACTTATCATATTAGCAGCGCAGAAGTCACCAGGACTGACACCTCACCTCAGGAAGATGATCAGTCCAGCTTCACACAGCTACAGAATCTGCTTGCAGTCACTGACTGTACTGCTGCTGCTTCCTTCAGGCCAGGCGCGCTGGTGGTGGTGGAGCAGTGCCTCACTGGTGTCGCTTGTCATCATGTGTGCAGCGCAGGAGGAGGGCCAGGCAAGGGATTTCCATTGCGCCGGCATAAATATGCAGTCTATGCCTGTGATGCTAGTGAAGGGGGCGGGAGCGGCTGAAAGGGAGGGGGAGGGTGCATGGACGGCTTGTAGCAGGCTGCTGTAGCAAGGAATAATGTTTTCCTGTCTACAGCAGCCACACAGCAGATGCCCCCTCCCCCGTAGTTTTGAAACCAGAACCAGACCAAGAGCACACAGATGGTTCTCACTGATCTGTGCATGCTTCTGTCAAACTCGCCTATAAAAAGCGGGTCTGGTTATTGGCAAGTTTAAGGTAAGGTTTTGGGTGCCTATTACATTGACTAAGTTGTATGTTTTCCATAGGAAAACATGTGAATGAGATCAGGGCCGGTGCAAGGTCTCCCAGCACCCTAGGCAAAGCTTCAGCATAGCGCCCCCTAACCTTCAAAACCCACCACCACCACCTCCCGGAGGGGATATGCAGGTGGCCACTAGGTGAGCTGGGGTGAATTGTATCATTATACAGGGTTCACTACGGCTGGCCGGCGGTCGGGCTCCCGGCGACCAGCATACCGGCGCCGGGAGGCCGACCGCCGGCTTACCGACAGTGTGGCGAGCGCAAATGAGCCCCTTGCGGGCTCGCTGCGCTCGCCACGCTACGGGCACGGTGACTATTTTATTCTCCCTCTATGGGGGTCGTGGACCCCCACGAGGGAAAATAAGTGTCGGTATGCCGGCTGTCGGGCTCCCGGCGCCGGGAGCCCGACCGCCGGCATACAGAAGACCACCCATTATACATATACAGAGAAAAGGGACAACACAAGGAATTTTAAAGTGAAAAAGTATATGGTAAACAAGTCCAAAACTTTTGCGAGTTTGTTCACAATATACCTTCACTTTAAAAGTCCTTGAGTGCCATCTATTCTTTATATACTGTATATGGTCTGGTGGGGATATTTTATTGGGGTTGGGTATGGGATGCTGCCGAAGAAAACAAACAAATACCAGGTCGGCGCTTGAAAATCCAATAATACTGCCAAATATAATAAAACAATTTATTTAGCTAGCAAAAAAATATATAAAACACAAAAAGAAACATAGAAAAATAAAAACTAATAATGGACCACAATAATATATAACACATAAAACTTGGGTGTAATTACACCTCAGATAATAGCATATATATGCCTATAATAAAAACATATAGGAGTGGGTCACCGGTTTTCACCTATATAGCTTTCAATATACTGGATTCTAAGTTGTTCAGTCTCTCACAGTTCAGAAAGAATATGTCCTCCGGCTAATAAATTCAGCCTCTGTAACCATATATGTAAAGTATAATTTTCCACGTGATGGATATGATATGAAAGAACCGTACGGTTTCAATTACTCACTGAATCGCTGTCCTTGCTTTCCTATGCACGGTGGGTAATGCAAAGCCGCTCTCTATCACCCTTTGCACGGGTGAGACATCCGTCGGCGGCGCCCGCAGGGATGGATGTTTTCTTTAACACAGCACAGAGTTGGTAAGCTAAACTGCCGTGTATTATTCCTGATTGGAAATAGCCATGCTCAGCAAGACAGGCTGATGGTGTGAAAAATTGTGAAGAAATGAAGAGTCCGGTCTCTTCACAAGCAGGCTGATTGCCGGCAACAGGTTACAGACAACTTGATATTATAGAACAGCAGGTGTATTTCTCCTGTGAGCACTTGGATGGTCTCGGTGATATTCTCAGTGACCCGTCCTCTCTGTGTCCTCAACGCGTTTCTCCGCACCCCAGGCGGCTTCTTCAAGAGGCAAAATGGGATGCTGCCGGTCAGAATACCAACAGCGGCATCCCGACCACCATAATACCGGCATTTTCAATTAAATTAATTAACCTTGCCCCTAACCCTTCACGGCATACTAACATTCAGGATTCAGGTGTGGGCATGCTGACAAGTGTCGGGATTCCGGCACTGGTATTCTGAATGCCAACATCCCATCCACCAGGAAAAAACTATGTGTTCCCTAATGCACACCGAGTGAAAAATATTACTACATAATAGTCAGATAATACGGAGATCTTAGCTGCGTATATATCTGCAGATATAGGGTTAAGCCCCCAGGCCGATCGACAAGGCTTCTCCGTCACTGGGGGTCCCTAATACTAGGTATGGGTCCGGGGTGCAGGACCCCACGATGTCGGCACAGGTCGGCCACCCCAGGTCAGCACACAGGTGAGAATTAATAGGGGTTAATAAGAAGCACAGAAGTGCTATGTAAGTGATGTGATTAAAAATAAGAATTTACTTACCGATAATTCTATTTCTCGTAGTCCGTAGTGGATGCTGGGGACTCCGTAAGGACCATGGGGAATAGTGGCTCCGCAGGAGACTGGGCACAAAAGTAAAGCTTTAGAACTACCTGGTGTGCACTGGCTCCTCCCCCTATGACCCTCCTCCAAGCCTCAGTTAGGATACTGTGCCCGGACGAGCGTACACAATAAGGAAGGATTTTGAATCCCGGGTAAGACTCATACCAGCCACACCAATCACACCATATAACTTGTGATCTAAACCCAGTTAACAGCATGATAACAGAGGAGCCTCTAGAAAAGATGGCTCACTACAGCAATAACCCGATTTTTTGGTAACAATAACTATGTACCAGTATTGCAGACAATCCGCACTTGGGATGGGCGCCCAGCATCCACTACGGACTACGAGAAATAGAATTATCGGTAAGTAAATTCTTATTTTCTCTGACGTCCTAGTGGATGCTGGGGACTCCGTAAGGACCATGGGGATTATACCAAAGCTCCCAAACGGGCGGGAGAGTGCGGATGACTCTGCAGCACCAAATGAGAGAACTCCAGGTCCTCCTCAGCCAGGGTATCAAATTTGTAGAATTTTACAAACGTATTTGCTCCTGACCAAGTAGCTGCTCGGCAAAGTTGTAAAGCCGAGACCCCTCGGGCAGCCGCCCAAGATGAGCCCACCTTCCTTGTGGAATGGGCTTTTACAGATTTTGGCTGTGGCAGGCCTGCCACAGAATGTGCAAGCTGAATTGTACTACAAATCCAACGAGCAATAGTCTGCTTAGAAGCAGGAGCACCCAGCTTGTTGGGTGCATACAGAATAAACAACGAGTCAGATTTTCTGACTCCAGCCGTCCTGGAAACCTATATTTCCAGGGCCCTGACAACGTCTAGCAACATGGAGTCCTCCAAGTCCCTAGTAGCCGCAGGCACCACAATAGGTTGATTCAGGTGAAACGCTGAAAACCACCTTAGGGAGAAACTGAGGACAAGTCCTCAATTCCGCCCTGTCCGAATGGAAAATCAGATGCTGGCTTTTACAGGATAAAGCCGCCAATTCTGACACGCACCTGGCCCAGGCCAGGGCCAACAGCATGACCACTTTCCATGTGAGATATTTTAACTCCACATATTTAAGTGGTTCAAACCAATGTGACTTTTGGAACCCAAAAACTACATTTAGATCCCAAGGTGCCACTGGAGGCACAAAAGGAGGCTGTATATACAGTACCCCTTTCACAAACGTCTGAACTTCAGGGACTGAAGCTAGTTCTTTTTGGAAGAAAATTGACAGGGCCGAAATTTGAACCTTAATGGACCCCCATTTCAGGCCCATAGACACTCCTGTTTGCAGGAAATGTAGGAATCGACCTAGTTGAAAATTCCTCCGTCGGGGCCTTACTGGCCTCGCACCACGCAACATATTTTCGCCAAATGCGGTGATAATGTTTTGCGGTTATATCTTTCCTGGCTTTGATCAGGATAGGAATGACTTCATCCGGAATGCCTTTCTCCTTCAGGATCCGGCATTCAACCGCCATGCCGTCAAACGCAGCCGCGGTAAGTCTTGGAACAGACAGGGTCCTTGCTGGAGCAGGTCCCTTCTTAGAGGTAGAGGCCACGGATCCTCCGTGAGCATCTCTTGAAGTTCCGGTTACCAAGTCCTTCTTGGTCAATCCGGAGCCACGAATATAGTGCTTACTCCTCTCCATCTTATAATTCTCAGTACCTTGGGTATAAGAGGCAGAGGAGGGAACACATCCACTGACTGGTACACCCACTGTGTTACCAGAGCGTCTACAGCTATTGCCTGAGGGTCCGTTGACCTGGCGCAATACTTGTCGAGTTTTATAAACATGTGGAAGACTTCTGGGTGAAGTCCCCACTCTCCCGGGTGGGGGTCGTGTCTGCTGAGGAAGTCTGCTTCCCAGTTGTCCACTCCCGGAATGAATACTGCTGACAGTGCTATCACATGATTTTCCGCCCAGCGAAGAATCCTTGCAGCTTCTGCCTTGCCCTCCTGCTTCTTGTGTCACCCTGTCTGTTTACGTGGGTGACTGCCGTGATGTTGTCCGAATGGATCAACTCCGGGTGACCTTGAAGCAGAGGTCATGCTGAGCTTAGAGCATTGTAAATGGCCCTTAGCTTCAGGATATTTATGTGAAGTGATGTCTCCAGGCTTGACCATAAGCTCTGGAAATTCCTTCCCTGTGTGACTGCTCCCCAGCCTCGCAGGCTGGCATCCGTGGTCACCAGGACCCAGTCCTGAATGTCGAATCTGCGGCCCTCAAGAAGATGAGCACTCTGCAACCACCACAGGAGAGACACCCTTGTGCTTGGTGACAGGGTTATCCGCTGATGCATCTGAAGATGCGACCCGGACCATTTGTCCAGCAGGTCCCACTGGAAAGTTCTTGCGTGGAATCTGCCGAATGGGATTGCTTCGTAGGAAGCCACCATTTTTCCCAGAACCCTTTCATTGATGTACTGAGACTTGGCTCGGTTATAGGAGGTTCCCGACTAGCTCGGATAACTCCCTGACTTTCTCCTCCGGGAGAAACCCCTTTTTCTGGACTGTGTCCAGGATCATCCCTAGGAACAGAAGACGAGTCGTCGGAATCAGCTGCGATTTTGGAATATTGAGAATCCAATCGTGCTGCCGCAACACTACCTGAGATAGTGCTACACCGACCTCCAACTGTTCCCTGGATCTTACCCTTATCAGGGAATCGTCCAAGTAAGGGATAACTAAAATTCCCTTCCTTCGAAAGAGTATCATCATTTCGGCCATTACCTTGGTAAAGACCCGGGGTGCCGTGGACCATCCATACGGCAGCGTCTGAAACTGATAGTGACAGTTCTGTACCACAAACCTGAGGTACCCTTGGTGAGAAGGGTAAATTGGGACATGAAGGTAAGCATCCTTGATGTCCCGAGACATCATGTAGTCCCCTTCTTCCAGGTTCGCAATCACTGCTCTGAGTGACTCAATCTTGAATTTGAACCTCCGTATGTAAGTGTTCAAGATTTTAGATTTAGAATCGGTCTCACCGAGCCGTCCGGCTTCGGTATCACAACAGTGTGGAATAATACCCCGTTCCCTGTTGCAGGAGGGGTACCTTGATTATCACCTGCTGGGTGATTCTGCTTGTAAAGCCCCAGCGTCATACTGAGGGCTTGGCAGAGGCGGGAGAGGGCTTCTGTTCCTGGGAACTGGCTGATTTCTGCAGCCTTTTTCCTCTCCCTCTGTCACGGGGCAGAAATGAGGAACCTTTTGCCCGCTTGCCCACGAAAGGACTGCGCCTGATAATACGGCGTCTTCTTATGTTGAGAGGCGACCTGGGGTACAAACGTGGATTTCCCAGCTGTTGCCGTGGCCACCAGGTCTGAAAGACCGACCCCAAATAACTCCTCCCCTTAATAAGGCAATACTTCCAAATGCCGTTTGGAATCCGCATCACCTGACCACTGTCGTGTCCATAACCCTCTACTGGCAGAAATGGACAACGCACTTAGACTTGATGCCAGTCGGCAAATATTCTGCTGTGCATCACGCATATATAGAAATGCATCCTTTAAAATGCTCTATAGGCAATAATATACTGTCGCTATCTAGGGTATCAATATTTTCAGTCAGGGAATCCGACCACGCCAACCCAGCACTGCACATCCAGGCTGAGGCGATTGCTGGTCGCAGTATAACACCAGTATGTGTGTAAATACATTTTAGGATACCCTCCTGCTTTCTATCAGCAGGATCCTTAAGGGCGGCCATCTCAGGAGAGGGTAGAGCCCTTGTTCTTACAAGCGTGTGAGCGCTTTATCCACCCTAGGGGGTGTTTCCCAACGCACCCTAACCTCTGGCGGGAAAGGATATAATGCCAATAACATTTTAGAAATTATCAGTTGTTATCGGGGGAAACCCACGCATCATCACACACCTCATTTAATTTCTCAGATTCAGGAAAACTACAGGTAGTTTTTCCTCACCGAACATAATACCCCTTTTTGGTGGTACTCGTATTATCAGAAATGTGTAAAACATTTTTCATTGCCTCAATCATGTAACGTGTGGCCCTACTGGAAGTCACATTTGTCTCTTCACCGTCGACACTGGAGTCAATATCCGTGTCGGCGTCTATATATGCCATCTGAGGTAACGGGCGCTTTAGAGCCCCTGACGGCCTATGAGACGTCTGGACAGGCACAAGCTGAGTAGCCGGCTGTCTCATGTCAACCACTGTCTTTTATACAGAGCTGACACTGTCACGTAATTCCTTCCAACAGTTCATCCACTCAGGTGTCGACCCCCTAGGGGGTGACATCACTATTACAGGCAATCTGCTCCGTCTCCACATCATTTTTCTCCTCATACATGTCGACACAAAAGTACCGACACATAGCACACACACAGGGAATGCTCTGATAGAGGACAGGACCCCACTAGCCCTTTGGGGAGACAGAGGGAGAGTTTGCCAGCACACACCAGAGCGCTATATATATACAGGGATAACCTTATATAAGTGTTTTTCCCCTTATAGCTGCTGTATTTTTAATACTGCGCATAATTAGTGCCCCCCTCTCTTTTTTAACCCTTTCTGTAGTGTAGTGACTGCAGGGGAGAGCCAGGGAGCTTCCCTCCAACGGAGCTGTGAGGGAAAATGGCGCCAGTGTGCTGAGGAGATAGGCTCCGCCCCCTTCTCGGCGGCCTTATCTCCCGTTTTTCTGTGTATTCTGGCAGGGGTTAAATTCATCCATATAGCCCAGGAGCTATATGTGATGCATTTTTTGCCATCCAAGGTGTTTTTATTGCGTCTCAGGGCGCCCCCCCCAGCGCCCTGCACCCTCAGTGACCGGAGTGTGAAGTGTGCTGAGAGCAATGGCGCACAGCTGCAGTGCTGTGCGCTACCTTGTTGAAGACAGGACGTCTTCTGCCGCCGATTTTCCGGACCTCTTCTGTCTTCTAGCTCTGTAAGGGGGCCGGCGGCGCGGCTCTGGGACCTATCCATGGCTGGGCCTGTGATCGGCCCCTCTGGAGCTAATGTCCAGTAGCCTAAGAAGCCCAATCCACTCTGCACGCAGGTGAGTTCGCTTCTTCTCCCCTTAGTCCCTCGATGCAGTGAGCCTGTTGCCAGCAGGTCTCACTGAACATAAAAAACCTAAAACTAAACTTTTCACTAAGCAGCTCAGGAGAGCCACCTAGTGTGCACCCTTCTCGTTCGGGCACAAAAATCTAACTGAGGCTTGGAGGAGGGTCATAGGGGGAGGAGCCAGTGCACACCAGGTAGTTCTAAAGCTTTACTTTTGTGCCCAGTCTCCTGCGGAGCCGCTATTCCCCATGGTCCTTACGGAGTCCCCAGCATCCACTAGGACGTCAGAGAAATAATATATACAAAGTGATAGGGAAAATCATAATTTTAGGTATTAGGGACCCCCAGTGACGGAGAAGCCTTGTCGATCGGCCTGGGGGCTTAACCCTATATCTGCAGATATACGCAACTAAGATCTCCGTATTATCTGACTATTATGTAGTAATATTTTTCACTCGGTGTGCATTAGGGAACACATAGTTTTTTCCTACACAGAATTACCCCTCCCTTTTAGCACCTGAGTGACATTACAATCTTATTGAGCAGCTTTCCATTTTGTGCATCCCATCCACCAGGATGCCAACTACATCCATTTAACTGTATGTGTATATATACATATATATGCACAGACATATTTGTATGCTCCTTATTGTGTTCCATCCACCCATCTGTAAGTTCATTACTAACCCGCATACAGAGACATCCTTCAGTTTTTTGCTAGATTAATTCAGTGGTGCCCTCCAGTGGCTGGCGCCCCTAGGCAGCCGCCTAAAGCTGCCTAATGGTAGAGCCGGCCCTGGATGAGATAGTTTGGCCATAGCGAGTTGCAGGATTGCAGGAAATTACATTGTCTGAGTCACAAAAATGTGCAAGTTTAGCTGTAAACTCACACATTTTACAAACTCAGACCCTATTCAATTTAGGCCCATATCTTTACTGGCTGACCATATCTTTACTGGCTGAGTACTGCTCACCTAGTGAATCTGGTGCTGATCTTACCATCAATCTATTTCCTATCTGGCCTGACAAGCAGGGCACTGTACAGCAGGAACAAGCATGCCATGTAGGCAGACAGTATCAGCTTTCATCATGTTAGGCATTTTGCATATTCCACGTGGGTGGTATTCAGTATACCGGTTGTTGGAATCCCGGCGCACAGTATACTGGTGCTGGAATTCTGACAACCGGCATACCGACACCTTTTCTCCCTCTTGGGAGTCCATGACCACCTGGATCGAGAACAGATAGCGTGGCGCGCTCCACCGTGCCCGCAGCGTGGCGAGCGCAGCAAGCCCACAAGGGGCTCATTTGCGCTCGCCCCGCTGTCGGCAAGCCAGCGGTCAGGATCCCGGCGGCAGTATGCTGGCCGCCGGACCCGGCCGCCGGCAACTCTTACTTCACACAATCTACATAGTTATACCAAAACTGCATGCAGTTTTGGGATTTACAAAGAGCCACACATTAGTTGCTGTTTGAAATGATATCTGCAATGGAGAAAATACAACTCTCTTCTGATTTCCTGGCTTAAGCTTTGGATTTGCTACGCGAGTCTTTGAGGCTGATGCTCTACAGTCTACATGGTAAACTCAAGAAGAGTCTGCTGGTTAAAACCATGGCTGTGTCTTCAAAACATCCTTTATCTGTTGATGATTATGATGTGTCAGAAAATCATAGATGCTGGAGTCACAAAAGGAAAATCTCAGCTCATTCCCCGAGACTACAGATGAAAAGGTATGGTCGTCACATGAAGAAAATGCCAAGGAAGCAAGATATCACCCTGGACAGGAAGCATTTGAGAGGGGCCTGGAGAGGAATCTAGAGTTTTGTTTTGAAACATTTACGTGCAAAGGAAACATTTTTACTTTGGAAGTCATTTGAGATATTGCCAGTCAATAATAATAATAATAATAATAATAATAATTGTATTTATATACTGTAGTGCTCCTTCTCCAACAGGACTCAAGGCGCTTTACAGACATCAAAAACAATGCACATAATACAGAGGACTTAAGTAATACAGCAATAGATAAGCCACAGAGACATAAAAGAAAACCTTGAGCACACAGAAAGCATAATGCATGATTGGTGTAGGCCTTTTGGGTAATAACTTCCAAGGGTTGTGTATTCCACCCTCACAAGGTACCAGGTGCGGCAGCCATCTTGGGCACACAGCGTAGGATTACCCAGGGTGGAATAGTCTACCCCTAGAAGAGATTACACAAAATGGGGGTGATTTGAGAGTCCTAAAGTTCACAGTAAGGTTCCAACAAAACCACCAGGTCTATGTATTGTTCATCCCATCCACAAGCGTATCAGATGAGGCAGCCATGTTGGGCGCACTTCGAAGGTTACAATGTGGGAGGTAAGCCATACAAAGGGCGAAGTGCATATATGGGAAAACTGACACTTGTGTAGTAGTATGATATACCCTGTATGTAGGGCACAACGGCAGGTTGTGCAATCAGTGGAGGTGGAAGAAAAGAAACAAGAGGGGAGGAATAAAAACAATGACAGGTAACCAGTGGCAGACAGAAGGAAAATTGGAATAACATTATTTTAATAAGATCATAGTACGAGTGGGTATGAGAATGTGGGGAGCACACTCAGGACCAATGGAGATGTCCCTGCTGAGCCTGGTCCTGGTGCTATCCCCACACAGTTCCCTACTCATCCTGAGGGTTAGGCCAAGGGGCAGACTTGATGTTCTCAGCCGGAGAGGTGGTAAGCCTGGTCCTGGAGTTATCATGGTAGAGGTGAAGAAAGGCCACCTAATGATCCTGAGTTTTGTGGTTCCAACGCAGTCCTTCTGTTATATTTAGAACAAAAGATATTCCCGCACAAGCCAGAATTTTGACAGACAGTTACTCTCTTTCCCTTATGACTAATTTATAGTGTGACTCCACACTTTATTACTGTCCGGGAGTGCTACCCCTGGCTTAAAGGACTATAACACAAACACATGAAGAAAGAAGCCTTTCTTGGGGTGCACCGAGATTCAAATAGATTATCAATTAATATATAACTTTTATTGTCATTATTTAGCCACATGAAATATAAATAAAATTATTAAGTGAAAATAAAGTTAGAAATAGTGAGATTAAAAATGTATTCTCCACAGAGACTGCTGCTGCTGTGATAGAAATTTCCCTTTCAATAAAGGCTCAATGGCCCCTGCTGCTATTATTGTTATTCACAACCCTGCTGATTTATCAATGTTTCCTTTCAGCAGTCACCAGTATCTATTCAATCAATTCATATTAAATGCTTATTGTTGAAATAAATTGTAATCGGTGTGTTATTTCAATAAAACTAAATTGTTTATGAAAACATATGTCTGAATTGTAGTTTTTATCAATATAATAGAAAGCACTCAATTTGTTCCACACATTTATTAACACTTGTTGTCTTTATTCTTATTTTATCAGTGTATCTGCGTGGTTGATTACACTTATGATAACAGTCAGTATGTAGGAATGTCTCAATAATAACCATAAATATGTTTATGAATAAACCAATGCTGGTATGATGATCGTCAAGTATCTATCAATTCATATAATGGTTCCAGGTGTTAGTCATGTGTGGCCAGTTAATTATCCCAGCCTGCACTTATAGACACCTGTTTCCAAATACACAGCTATGTTCCAATCAAACGTTTCCAATTTGTTTGAAAACTATAGCTAGTCAGGGGCGGAAGTCCGGGAGGCAGCGGAGTCGGCTGCCGCCGGGCTCCTGACCCGCAGAGGGCGCCTCGCAGTGGCGCCTCTGACATTACACAGATTGACATGCGGACGAGCGCCCGCATGTCAATCTGATGTCTCCCTCCCTGCTGTGTTGGAGGGACATGGAGCGCATCGCGCGTCTCCTGTGTCCCTCCCTGGCTCTCTCCCGGCCGGTCTAAGGAAGTGCCATTCGTGAGCTCTGATTGGCTCACGAACCGGCACTTCCTGTATTAGACCGGCCGGGGGAGAGAGCCAGGGAGGGACACAGGAGACGCGCGATGCGCTCCATGTCCCTCCAACACAAGGGGGGAGCAGGCACTGGGGGCATATACCTGGTACTGGGGGGCATATACCTGGCACTGGGGGGGGGAGGAGACCTGGCACTGGGGGGCATATACATGGCACTGGGGGGCATATACCTGGCACTGGGGGGGAAGACCTGGCACTGGGGGGCATATACCTGGCACTGTGGGGTATATACCTGGCACTGTGGGGTATATACCTGGCACTGTGGGGCATATACCTGGCACTGGGGGGGGAAGACCTGGCACTGGGGGGCATATACCTGGCATTGGGGGGCATATACCTGGCACTGGGGGGCATATACCTGGCACTGGGGGGGGGAGACCTGGCACTGGGGGGCATATACATGGCACTGTGGGGGAAGACCTGGCACTGGGGGGCATATACCTGGCACTGGGGGGGAAGACCTGGCACTGGGGGGCATATACCTGGCACTGTGGGGCATATACCTGGCACTGGGGGGCATATACCTGGCACTGGGGGGGAAGACCTGGCACTGGGACGGGGGGCATATGTGGCACTGGGGAGGGGGGTATATTTGGCACTGGGGGCATATACCTGGCACTGTGGGGGAAGACCTGGCACTGGGGGGCATATACCTGGCACTGGGGGGGGAGACCTGGCACTGGGGCGGGGGGCATATGTGGCACTGGGGAGGGGGGTATATTTGGCACTGGGGGCATATACCTGGCACAGTGGGGGAAGATCTGGCACTGGGGGCATATGGGGGAAGATCTGGCACTGGGGGCATATACCTGGCACTGGGCGCATATACCTGGCCCTGTGGGGGAATATCTGGCACTGGGGGCATATACCTGGCCCTGTGGGGGAATATCTGGCACTGGGGGCATATACCTGGCACTGGGCGCATATACCTGGCCCTGTGGGGGAATATCTGGCACTGGGGGCATATACCCGGCACTGTGGGGGGAATATCTGGCACTGGGGGCATACACCTGGCACTGTGGGGGAATATCTGGCACTGGGGGCATATACCTGGCCCTGTGGGGGAATATCTGGCATTGGGGGCATATGCCTGGCACTGTGGAGAAATATCTGGCACTGGGGGCATATAGCTGGCACTGAGGGGGCATAGGTGGCACTGTGGTGGAATATTTGGCACTGTGGGGGAGCAGGCACTGAGGGGGCATATGTGGCACTGGGGGGGTATATTTGGCACTGGGGGCATGTACCTGGCACTGGAGGCATATACCTGACACTGTGGGGGAATATCTGGCACTGGGTGCATATACCTGGCACTGTGGGGGAATATCTGGCACTGAGGGCATCTGTGGCACTGGGAGCACGGCCCTAGCAACACGCACTACCCCCTAGCAATGAGCATGACACCCAGTGCATGAACCCCCTGGCAACGAGCATGACACCCTGAGCATGAAACCCCTGGCACCGTGCATGGAACCGCTGGCAACGAGCATGACACCCAGTGCATGAAACCCCTGGCAACGAGCATGACACCCTGAGCATGAAAACCCCTGGCACCGTGCATGGAACCAAGAGCATGAAACCGCTGGCAACGAACATGACACCCAGTGCATGAAACCCCTGGCAACGAGCATGACAACCTGAGCATGAAAACCCCTGGCACCGTGCATGGAACCAAGAGCATGAAACCCCTGGCAACGAGCAGGTAATTTAAAAGTAATTAGAAGCCTTACTGTAGAACTTAATGTATAATGGGCATTACGGTGTGTGGCATAATGTATCACGGACATTGCGGTGTGTGTCATAATGTGTCGGGCATTACGGTGTATGGTATACTATATCGCGGGCATTGTGATATGTGGTATAATGTCTCAGGCTCATTGTGGTGTGTGTTATACTGTGTCAAAGACATTGTATGTGCTATAATGTATCAAGGGCATTGCAGTGTGTAGCATAATGTATAACGGGCATTGTGATTCCTGTCATAATGTGTCACAGGCATTACGGTGTGTGGTATAATGTATCAGGGGCATTGCAGTGTGTAGCATAATGTATAACGGGCATTACGATTCCTGTCATAATGTGTCGGGGGCATTACGGTGTGTGGCATAATGTGTCGGGGGCATTATGGTGTGTTCATATTGTGTCATGTGCATTATTGTGTGTGGCATAATGTCTAAGGGCCACTGCAGTATGTGGCATAATGTATACTGGGCATTACTATAAGGAGGAAAAATTACAAATAATGTAAGGGGCATGAATCAGGATTAATTTTCTTTCCCGCCTGGGCGTGCAGGTTGGAAAACTGGGGTATAACGCAGTCTTTTCCTGCAATGTTACACCCCTTTATGGTAAGCCATGCCCATCCCAATGAAGCCACACACTCTATACTGCCAATTATGGAGGGGGGGGGGGGGGGGGCGAATAATTTTTTGGCTTGGGGGAGAAAAATTTCTAGTTACGTCACTGAACTGACTCATTCCTGTAAGCCGCCACTACAGCGCAAACCCCAGGAGAGTACGCTGGTGCGCGCCTGCTGTGGGAGGTAGGAGAGGAGCTGCTGCTACCGTTGCCCCGCTGCTGTGGGGAAGAGGGGGACGGGACGGATGGACACACGTGCGAGGCGGTGTTTAAGAGCTGGTACCACGCTTGCCTTGTATTCCACATCCTAATTGCGCTCTGCCTCTGGTAATTGGGGAGGAGAGAAGAGCCTTCTTTCACTACACAAGGTATCCATCTATGCTCCCTTTCTCCCTGTATAAGTGCACTGCCAGTATACTGTATGTATGTTTGTATATATAGATTGAGGTAGGGGTCTGGCACAGCCACATAATAGACTAATACATTGGGTGCCCTCACAGCAAAGTAGTTTAGCAAAATAGAGGTGGTGCGGCACTCCAATGATTTGCACACTGACACCAATTGAAGTAGTGCAACGTTTCAATGCCCGTTTAATGAATCTGCATTTTTGTCATATATACAATGACCCCCATTCTGCCTCATCCCGTCCTCCAGACCTCTGTTACTCCATCGGCCCCCCCGCCCCCCCATTTGCCAAGTCCTTCTGCCCGCCCGCGACCATCCCTCCCCATCTTCCTCCCATAATTAATTGTCCTCCCGCAGGGAATACATATGTTTTACCGACAGACGGGATGCCGTCTGTCAGCATCCTGACAGCAGCATCCCGTCCGTCAGAATTCTGGCAGGGGGCGTGCGCAATGAAGGCCCTTGCTTGTTGCGCTCGCAACGCAGTGGTCTCGGTGGTTCCCATCCCACTCTATTGGTGTTGTGGACACCCACGAATGGGAATAAGACCTGTGAGACGGTATTCTGGTGTCGGTATCCTGACCGCTAGGAATCCCGACAGCCAGCAAAATGATTGCCTCCCCTCCCGCAGTATCGGTCACATAATAGACTCACTTTCAGCTCCAGGCCCATGTGGACCCCAAACTGGCACTGGTCTGCAGGGATGTATCATTGGCACAAGGTTAAAAATGCAGCCAAACCTCCAAAAATGCAGTTTTCAGAGGTTTGGCGGCTTACTACTTATCCACCAAGCCTAGACCCCAGGGCTTGGATGCGGTGGGCAACACCATCTTTAGATGGGCTTCTATCACATTACCCATTGGACCCCTCCCAGCACCCCCTAGTGGGGCGCATCAGCCCACGCATGCACAGATAGGACTCCGGATCATACACCGGGAAGTTCTACTGTATCATGGCAAAGAATAGCTCTCACCGCAAGAGCTGTCCTTTGGAAATTTCTTCATGCATACGCCATTATGCTTGCAAAGAATGGCAGGATATATATATATATAAATATATATATAGCCTGCAGGATCAATATTGGTGTGGTGTGTATGTATATATATATATATATATATATATATATATATATATATATATATATAAAAAAAATTTTTTGCCTCTATATAGGGGGGCACCTGTATTTATATTGCCTCCGGGCGTCTAGGACGAACTTACGCCACTGTAGCTAGTATATAGTCATATCAATTCTTTTCTTTGATCGTTATACTCATATAGTAGATTAAATATTTTAAATTGTGTTCACAAAATATTTCTGGTGCACATACCTATGCACATACTTATTAACTAGTGGGAACCAGCAGTGCTAATCTATTTCTTAGAGCAGGGTGTTAGACAGTTTGCTGTTGCCTGACCACACTACAAGCTTTCCATATAACCACATATGCTCTATATCTCATTCAATATCTCCGTGGTATGTTAGGGTAGTCCAGGCTAACGCTTCACAATGTTGTTACTGTCTAAAATCTCAGCCGCGTACTGCGGCTCCGGGCAGCCGTCACGTGCGGCTGACTTATTCCCCCCGCCTGCACGTCCCTGCACCCGCTCCTACTCTAGCCGCTCAGTGTCGGGTATTCTGAAGCGGTTCGTTCTCCTGCCCCCCGGCAACACTATATTTGGCCCAGATAAATTCTCTACAGTGTGTACTTATTGAATGACATTATGTTTTCATTATTTAAGCAGCAGAATATCACAGCAATGCAGCAGTCTCTGAAAAACGCCAACGCACGTTTCACAGAGGCTGCTTCGTCAGGGCATCAACCTGATTGTTATTCCTTGTAGGTTTATATACCCCTCCCCTCCTTCCTATTGGTCATCATGTGCCTATTGTTATATTTATCAGTGAGAGCATATTGAAACCCTTTCCCTCAGAGCCATATATTCATTGTTTCTCTTAAACATAAAAGGGAGATTCCATTTGTTATATGAGCCACAATAATTTTGAACCACTCATATTCTAACCGAATATTGACATTAATTTATATTAATTGACTCCCACATACTTTATAAAATTTATTGCAGTTATGTCCTAACTTATTTACTTATTGGTTTCCCAGGACTCAAATTGTTCCTGTCATTTTCTAATTCAGTGGTTTATGTAGATGGGTGCTCCGCTCTTCCTTTCTTCCATCTATAAATGTATTTTTCTAATCTACAGAAAGGCCCTTGCTAATATGTTAATTAAAACACCATTTCTATTCTACTTATATATTTACATTATTCCTTTTTTCCCTTTTAGGGTATATGATTTATTAAATATGTTTATCATCTATTTGATTAATTAGAGCGGATACTGCCTGTGAATAAATTATGTATAAAAATCCTTCTTATTAAAGTGCTGTTTATTATTACAACTCATTAAACATAGTGTATGTTAGTGAGAAAACGCCTTGTATAGATAGTAGATATTATGTCTACAAGTGTTGTCAATAAATTTTTATTATAATCATTATTTACTCTATAGTGTACTAGTCAGAATAATAAATGTGATACATATAATCTGCAAGTGACCATAACTATTTAATTTATTACATTATTATATTCCTCCTACCTTAACCAATGTGATCAACTGAGTGCCAAACCATTCAGTGAATAAAACAGTGCTCCCTATCCAACAGTTTATCCCCCCTATATATTCCTTTTCATTCTATTATTAAAATGTATGTTTATTTCTAAGTTGATCCTTTTTTTTGGAGCAGAATACCCAGCTCCCTAAACCATCTGAATTCCAAACCCTACTGTATCCACTCCTCCATTTCCCCAAGGTAAGTATGATTGTAATCTTTTCTCATGTATAATCGTACATGATTAATACTTCCATTATGATCTTTTCATCAATCACTAGTATATAACTGTATATCTTTTATCGTTAATTATTTCTCTTTCCTATTGTTTCTTCTCCCTTATTTCCCCTCTTCCTTATTCTTCTCATGTATGTATTTCAAAAAAATATATTTTACATGGGTCTTATATTTCTCCCAAAATCTCTCCTATATGTGTTAGACTTCTGAAAGGATAATAGGTTCCAATAGCGGTCATTCTGAAATTGGTGTATTTACTCCAAGAAAGTGGAAAATTGATTGTGTTCATTTAGACCCTCCGGGTCAACACTGTTCATCAGGAAGATCCACTTGGTCTCTTTCTTCAGAAGCTCTCTCTTCACATCCCCTCCTCGAATTCCTAGCTGTATTCTTTCCAAACCTCTTATCCTCAAACTCTCAGGATTGCCACCATGTTTACTGAGTAAATGTCTTGCTACGCTTGTTAGGTTTTTCATTCTGGATCGATCTTGTGTAGCATTATTAATATTTCTGATATGCTCAACCAGTCTCATTCTCGCACTTCGAAGGTTACACTGTGGGAGGTAAGCCATACAAAGGGCGAAGTGCATATATGGGAAAACTGACACTTGTGTAGTAGTATGATATACCCTGTATGTAGGGCACAACGGCAGGTTGTGCAATCAGTGGAGGTGGAAGAAAAGAAACAAGAGGGGAGGAATAAAAACAATGACAGGTAACCAGTGGCAGAAGGAAAATTGGAATAACATTATTTTGATAAGATCATAGTACGAGTGGGTATGAGAATGTGGGGAGCACACTCAGGACCAATGGAGATGTCCCTGCTGAGCCTGGTCCTGGTGCTCTCCCTACACAGTTCCCTACTCATCCTGAGGATTAGGCCAAGGGGCAGACTTGATGTTCTCAGCCGGAGAGGTGGTAAGCCTGGTCCTGGAGTTATCATGGTAGAGGTGAAGAAAGGCCACCTAATGATCCTGAGTTTTGTGGTTCCAACGCAGTCCTTCTGTTATATTGTTGGTTGTTTTCCTTCGGTTTAACACAGGTATAACACTGCTATTGATTTTAGCTGTCACTTTATAACTAGTCACTTCATATACTAGGCACTCAGGCGTCCTGACCTACACTGAATAAATAAGTCTACAAACACATGTTCATCCTGATTACAACCCTCTCCCCCACACAGCAACCATCCACCTTCAGCAAAAGGTGTTAATCAAAGCTAACAAATGTAAGGTCAGTAAACCACACTCTTTGCATAGTACAATTATAAATCTACTTAGAACAGCTTTCTAAAGTTATAACCATGCAATATAAGTTGGAATAGTCTGCAATATTGTTTACCTAGTAATACTTCAGTAAAAGCAGTTGGAATAGTCTGCAATATTGTTTACCTGTTGATGAGAAGGGGAGAGGAGGAGTCAATTTGCAATCGATATCAGTTGAAGATGTAACTAATGACAGGTCTTTTAGGCAAGAAACAGTGTGTTTGTAGACAGGTCTGGATGGAAAGCATTTAGGAGAAGTGGATCAATTCAGTGATAACAGAAGTCTTTTCCCACAAAGAGCTGAGTTTTTTTCAGTGAGTAGAATATCTAAAAGGGAAAATACTCCAACTATTCTCCAATTTTCTTGGTTAAAAAAGCAAAAAAAGAATTCAGGAGAAGGATTCAGATCTGTGTTGGAATTAAAGAGCCTAATAAAGGACCCTGTGTGGAGACGTTCAAGATAAAGTCCTTGGAATGAAACATTTTTGTTGTTGAGAAGCTGAATTGGATAGAACATTGGCCCTCATTCCGAGTTGATCGCTCGCTAGGTGCTTTTAGCAGCATTGCACACGCTAGGCCGCCGCCCTCTGGGAGTGTATCTTAGCTTAGCAGAATTGCGAACGAAAGATTAGCAACTGCTACTAAATAATTCCTTGCAGTTTCTGAGTAGCTCCAGACCTACTCCTAGATTGCGATCACCTCAGTCCGTTTAGTTCCTGGTTTTACGCCACAAACACGCCCTGCGTTCGGCCAGCCACTCCCCCGTTTCTCCAGCCAATCCTGCGTTTTTTAGTACACTCCCTGAAAACGCCATGTTGCTGCCCAGAAACACCCACTTCCTGTCAATCACACTACGATCACTTGAGCGATGAAAAAACGTCGCTCGAGCTTGTGTAAATCTACTAAGTTTTGTGTTAATTAACTAAGCGCATGCGCATTTTCTACCTAATCGCTCCGTTGCGAAAAACGGCAACGAGCGAACAACTCGGAATGACCAGCATTATGTAGACAAAATTGATTGGACACTGACAGCAAATAGATCAACAAGCTTTAAATTATCGTCAGTACTTTGTAGTTTTGCCATGTGCAGTGATTACTGCAGACACCCTTCTTGGCAAACTGTCCACAAGTTCCTGGACAACAGCAGTCAGTATGTTTTGCCATTCCGCCCTTAAGTACAGTGACCAACTGCAACACTGAAGAAGGTCAAGTCGGTCTAGAATGCACCCCGGGATGGATCTAGACTTTTCTTTAGGGGGGGCGGTTTACTGTTTAATCTTGACTCCTCCCTCTACAGTCCCAACTCCTCCCATCTGCAATCCTAACTCCTTCTCTCTTAATTCTGACTGAACTTTTTGAGTGAGACTGAGATAGAGCTTTGTGATTGTTCTATGTACATGTGACTGTGCTATGGGGTAATTGTATTTATTAGCCCTAGTACCCACACACCAGCAAGTGAGGGGCAAATGCTCTGTAACCCTTGCTCTCCTGGCTCCTCTGTGCTGCTGTGGTATAAGCTGCAGCACATCGTTCTGCCTCAGGCTGTCCCCGGAGAGCTCTCTTCTGCTCAAAAGTGGGCGTGGCTATGACTGTGTTAGGGGGGGGGGGCGGAAGCCCCCTTCTCCCCCCCCTAGATCCGGCCCTGAATGCACCCATTGCTCCAGTTCGTCCCAGAGGTTCTCAGTGGGGTTAAGATCTGGACTCTGAACTGGCCAGTCCATCCAGGTTACCAATTTTTCTGTATACCAGTCCAGAGTCACCCTGGAACATGACATTGCACAGCCTATGATGGTCCCCTTTTTAAACTCTGTTAGCTCCTTCCAGCAAGCCATTTCATTAGCAAATGATCTAATCAGTGCCCCTTTACCCGTTTCATACCTTCACAAACACGTGTCTGCTGCAAGAGCACACCATTCGCTTGCGCGTGTGTGTGGGGTGGCGGGGGGGTGTAGTCCAATCACTTTTGTCTACATAGTGTATATAAAAGCAAGGCTAATCTAAACCTGCCTCTTACTCATATCATTGGAAGTTTCTTCATTTCACCACAGCAAAACAATATTTTCCGCTATCTTACTCACCTTCAACAATTAAAGTAATTAATCAATTTTAAGGAATAATAATACCTAGTTCCCACGTAACATCTTAACCACTTTAGTGAAGTCTTCAATTACAGAGCAATAGTGGGTCTCTTATTGAGCACAAATTTACAGAAGTAAAAAGGAGGACAACAGAGATTACAAGAAAAAGTTAGAATTTTTTTTTATGAAAGAATTTTTATGAAGAATTTGCAAGTTCTATTGTCCAAAATTCATAGTGTTAGAAGGGCAAAGAGGCAACCCAAGGAGGTACAAAGGGTATTTACGAGCTATGGTATCATCAAGGGTCTATCCCTGAAAAGAACATAAGAACCTGCATTTTTGTGATGGTAGAGAATATCTAATATAAACTAGAAAAGGTCCTAGTTTCCTGGAAGTTGTGTAGGATCATAATTACTGTACATCAAATACAACAAGGCAAATTTAGATGAGGAAAACACCTGCAGGGACTCACAGAATTGTATAACTCATGCACAGAGGCAGAAAGGACTGATACCTCTTCTATGGAATTAAGGGTAGATGTAAGAAGCATTGATATGAGGGAGAAGTGGTATTAGCGCATGTTATGTGCACTTATACTGCATCTCCCCCATGTATTAGAGCGGTGGTGTGAGCTGAATAACAGGGGCACTACTCCCATGTCTATATCAGCGCTGCTATCTAAAAGATGATGCTGATATGCAGGGCAATGTATGTTTTGACAGCTGCAGGTGTTGTTGCCCTATCTCCACAGCAGGGACAGCAATGTTTCTGGCTGTGGCAGGTGCTGGCTCCGGAATACATGTGAGATCTCGGGAGAGTAGCGGGATCTCACGCATGCGCCCTGGAGCTGGCCAGGAGGGAGAGAGACAGCGTATCAGCACTAAGCTGATGCGCTCTGGTCTCTAGTGGGGAACGCCGGAGGAGATTAGACAAATGAGATGTTCTTACATCTCATCAATGTACCTTCCTGCTTTGCCTTGGTAATGCAGTGAAGCAGAAACAGCTATAGTGGCACGATATGTGCCGCTATAGTACATCTATCCCCAAGAGAGAAAAGGTTGTTTACAAATTGTCTTGGTTTTGCTAATGTATAGACATGAGATGAAGATGTGCATGTTCCCTCCACTGGGGCACAATGTGAAAAAGTGTAAATGTCTTCTCAAAGTTCAACCTCTTAACACTGAAGTAGTACTTCTACTTCTTTGATATAAACTTTTTAATTATTCTGCTACAAAAAACCTACTTAACCTTCATTTATGTATAAAAGCAATTAAGGAATAAAGCATTTTATTACATTGCTTAAATTGTGACTAAAGATATGAATCTCCGATCAGGTGCAGGAAAGAAACAAAACCCAGTATAAAACAGGAAGTATGCAAACTATGAGCTGGTGCAAAATTCAAGCCCTCTAACACAGTGGAAACGCACTAAGCACATGGTCTCCCTTATATGCGCCATCTCCACCACTTTATTAAATTTCCATAATTTCATTTGATAAAAGTATGAATTCTTCATTATTCTGTAAAATTTGAACACCATTCTTTGCAAGAAACACCCTCGCTTTGCCAATTCCCCTTCTTCCCATAAAAAGGTCTACTTATCTGCAAAGGTCGGGACAAGGGCACAAAGATAGTTTTACACCATGCAGCAGATATTTTGTGCCTTATAAATTATCTCCAATGTATGCCTTGCCTACTATTCCATTAAACATTAGAACCCTTAGGAAAATGTTCAGATTGCAGTGGATAAGGGTCTCAGCCCTGATAAATTACAAATCTCCATAATATCAGTTTTTTGGAAAATCAATGGACTTTGTATCCCTGTTCAATCTGTTAAAGTTTTGCTTCCCTAAATGGGATCTTTCTTAACATATTGTCAAAAGCTCATTTTGAATATATCATGGACATTTCCCTTTGGCACTTGACATTATATGTAGTCTCAGAGTAACGTTTTAGACTGCAATGAGCCTTGTCTAAAGATGTTTAAGATGCGATGGGGAATAGGTTTATGATTGAATATATTCCCACAATGACAGCCTCATTAAATTTCAATTAAAACAGTTTTTCTAGACTTTATTCATGAACTGTAATCTTAGCAAAATGAGAAACTTCATTCCTTGTATTTAGCCAGGGTGTTCAACAGAGTTCAGGAAAACCATTAGACTGGCAGACTGTTCGTTATCAAAGCAAAAGGTCCAGACATCTACCTCAAGGAAAAAAATATTCATTGAAATAATAAAACTTATCAAAGTAGCCTACTACCTCAATGGTTTTCATTCTGGAGCACATAAAGGACCACATATACAGTCATGGTATAGTGGGTTACTGTAGTTGAGCTGGTGGTGTAAGTTGACCCACACCTGTATCTAGGCAACTGTATACTTTTGTTGTCATGTGACCATAAATTCAGGAAGCACCTGTCATTTCTACCTGGCTGTGATTTAGAGATGCACATGGTATAGTGGGAAGTAGTTGTTTTCACAACAACAAAAAAAGGGTTTTTTTTTTGCTTGTCAAAGTAAATTTTCTACATGTCAGGCATAATGACTTACTTTTCAAGGTCTAAACATGTTGGTGATTTGCCAATGTTAAAAAAAAAAAAAACATGTGAATCATTTAGCTAAAGATTAGCTTGAATAGTAATACTAAACTAGGCAAGTTTTTTCCAAAATCTGGGCCGTGGGGTAAGTTGAGCCATTTCGGAATTGAGGGCAATGAAGTTAGTGCAAGCTTTCTCGGAAGAATCCGGGGGAGCAGTGGCGCAGAGAAACCCATTTTTGCATTTATAGAAAATTATGTGGCATTTTTCACACAAAGGGGAAAAACAAATCTGCTACTGTCATTTTCAAACACGGGGACATTTACTAAGCAGTGATAAGAGAGGAGAAGTGAGCCAGTGGAGAAGTTGCCTATCACAACCAATCAGTACTGAAGTAACATCTATAATTTGCATACTATAAAATGATACAGAGCTGCTGATTGGTTGATGGGGCAATTCTCCACTGGCTCACTTCTCCGCTTTTATCACTGCTTAGTAATTGTCCCCCACAGTTTGTAAACTGACAGAAGCTGAATGGCTTTCTCCATATTATCACTCTCCAAGGCATAAGCTGGGTGCACACTAGGCAATATGTCATCTGATCAGGCAGATCGAACAGACATATCGTTCACATTGGCCAATGTGTATGCACTATTGTCATGTCTTCTGACTGGCCTGCAATGCAGGCCAATCAGAATGTATCGTCAGTGAAAGTGGTCACTGAATGACATATCGATCGATCGTACGCTTTCAAATTCAGTGTGTACGTCCAACCGTCATCGTTCTGACGGTCGTGCAGTTGTCCACGATCTGGGATAGTCTAGAGCAATGGTTCTCAAACTAGGTCCCCAAACAGGACATCCAGCAGGTGCACAGGTGTATTCATTACTCACTGACTAACTCACTAATTATTATACTTGCAAATCTTTGAGTAGACCTGGAAAACATGAACTGTGTGGGTTCTTGAGGACTGAGTTTGGCAACCTATGGTCTAGACAGTGTACCCAGCATTAGTACATATACCCCTGTCATTCCAAGTTTTGATAAATCTCCCGCAAAGTAATTTGCTGAAGGAGCTACCTCAGCCTCAAAAGGCTTGAGCATTGGCTAGGAGGGAGCAACACTGCAACGTTGATGGGTGGAATGTTGAATAGTCATGAAAATTATGTATGAAAATAGTTTCATTATTGAATGATACATTTCATTTGGTTGGTTTTAAAATGTTAAAAGTTACATTTAATTTAAAAAAATAACACTCTTTGGAAAAGGATTTTTTTTTTTTAAATTATGCTCATGTTTAAACATGAAAAAGTGAATTGGTCAATATACCCATTGACGTGGCTCAGATCCTATGGTAGCTACGCCCTTGCTCCAGAGTAGCAGGTAGTGCAGCTGCTATGGGTCCCAGAGCTGAGAGAGGCCACCTTCCCTGTCACAGTTACATGTGTTATATACAAGGTGTAGCTACCATAGGTGCAGGTAGTGCAGCTGCTATGGGGCCCAGAGCTGAGAGGGGCCACCTTCCCTGTCACAGTTACATGTGTTATATACATTGTCACCATTAGTAGACAGGACAACTGGCGTACGTGCATGCGCACATGCGGTAAAATCCACAAACAGCAATTTTATTGTAGGACTTTTTTTTTTTTTTTTAATTCAAACTTTTTTTATTAAGAAAATAAATAATACGTACTTTGTTGCTTTACATAGGCTGAAGTAAACTTGCAGCAGTAACAATGCAAGAAAACTATATAATAAGACAGTGTAAAAAAATGTACCACTATGCATTAATGTGCCATGTCTTATCGCAGTGGGTAGCAACAAATATGTACAACTTTAAAGAAAAGAAAATTAAGAACATAAAAAGGATAGGCCAAGGGGGGTAAGGTAAGACCATGTGAATAAAGGGAGACTATGGCCCAAATGTATTAAGCCTTAAAAATAAGATTTTACTCACCGGTAAATCTATTTCTCGTAGTCCGTAGTGGATGCTGGGAACTCCGTAAGGACCATGAGGGATAGCGGATAGCGGCTCCGCAGGAGACTGGGCACAACTAAAGAAAGCTTTAGGTCACCTGGTGTGCACTGGCTCCTCCCACTATGACCCTCCTCCAAGCCTCAGTTAGGACACTGTGCCCGGACGAGCTGACATAATAAGGAAGGATTTTGAATCCCGGGTAAGACTCATACCAGCCACACCAATCACACCGTATAACTCGTGATACTATACCCAGTTAACAGTATGAATATAACTGAGCCTCTCAACAGATGGCTCAACAATAACCCTTTAGTTAGGCAATAACTATATACAAGTATTGCAGACAATCCGCACTTGGGATGGGCGCCCAGCATCCACTACGGACTACGAGAAATAGATTTACCGGTGAGTAAAATCTTATTTTCTCTGACGTCCTAGTGGATGCTGGGAACTCCGTAAGGACCATGGGGATTATACCAAAGCTCCCAAACGGGCGGGAGAGTGCGGATGACTCTGCAGCACCGAATGAGAGAACTCCAGGTCCTCCTCAGCCAGGGTATCAATTTTGTAGAATTTAGCAAACGTGTTTGCCCCTGACCAAGTTGCAGCTCGGCAAAGTTGGAAAGCCGAGACCCCTCGGGCAGCTGCCCAAGATGAGCCCACCTTCCTTGTGGAATGGGCTTTTACAGATTTTGGCTGCGGTAGTTCAGCCGCAGAATGCGCCAGCTGAATTGTGCTACAAATCCAGCGAGCAATAGTCTGCTTAGAAGCAGGAGCACCCAGTTTGTTGGGTGCATACAGGATAAACAGCGAGTCAGATCTCCTGACTCTAGACGTCCTGGAAACATAATTTTTCAAGGCCCTGACTACGTCCAGTAACTTGGAATCCTCCAAGTCCCTAGTAGCCGCAGGCACTACAATAGGTTGGTTCAAGTGAAAAGCTGATACCACCTTAGGGAGAAACTGGGGACGAGTCCTCAATTCTGCCCTATCCATATGGAAAATCAGATAAGGACTTTTATATGACAAAGCCGCCAATTCTGATACACGCCTGGCCGAAGCCAAGGCCAATAACATGACCACTTTCCGCGTGAGATATTTTAGATCCACGGTTTTTAGTGGCTCACACCAATGTGATTTTAAGAAACTCAACACCACGTTGAGAACCCAAGGTGCCACTGGAGGCACAACCGGGGGCTGAATATGCAGCACTCCTTTTACAATGTCTGCACTTCAGGTACTGAAGCTAGTTCTTTCTGGAAGAAAATCGACAGAGCCGAGATCTGTATCTTAATGGAGCCTAATTTTAGGCCCATAGACACTCCTGCTTGTAGGAAATGCAGAAATCGACCTAGTTGAAATTCCTGTTGGGGCCTTTTTTGGCCTCACACCAAGCAACATAATTCCGCCATATGCGGTGATAATGTTTTGCAGTTACATCTTTCCTGGCTTGAATCAGCGTAGGAATGACTTCCTCCGGAATGCCCTTTTCCTTTAGGATCCGGCGTTCAACCACCATGCCGTCAAAACGTAGCCGCGGTAAGTCTTGGAACAGACAGGGCCCCTGCTGCCGCAGGTCCTGTCTGAGCGGCAGAGGCCATGGATCCTCTGATCTAATTTCTTGAAGTTCTGGGTACCAAGCTCTTCTTGGCCAATCCGGAACCACGAGTATCGTTCTTACTCCTCGCCTTCCTATTATTCTCAGTACCTTTTGTATGAGAGGCAGAGGGGGGGAACACATAAAACCGACTGGTACACCCACGGTGTTACCAGAGCGTCCACAGCTATCGCCTGAGGGTCCCTTGACCTGGCGCAATATCTTTTATAGCTTTTTGTTGAGGCGGGACGCCATCATGTCCACCTGTGGCCTTTCCCAATGGTGTACAATCCTTTGGAAGACTTCTGGATGAAATCCCCACTCTCCCGGGTGGAGGTCGTGTCTGCTGAGAAGATCTGCTTCCCAGTCGTCCACTCCGGGAATGAACACTGCTGACAGTGCTAACACATGATTTTCCGCCCATCGGAGAATCCTTGTGGCTTCTGCCATCGCCATCCTGCTTCTTGTGCCGCCCCGTTGGTTTACATGGGCGACTGCCGTGATGTTGTCTGATTGGATCAGTACCGGCTGGTTTTGAAGCAGAGGCCTTGCCTGACTCAGGGCATTGTAAATGGCCCTCAGTTCCAGAATATTTATGTGTAGGGAAGTCACCTGACTTGACCAAAGTCCCTGGAAGTTTCTTCCCTGTGTGACTGCCCCCCAGCCTCAAAGGCTGGCATCCATGGTCACTAGGACCTAGTCCTGTATGCCGAACCTGCGGCCCTCTTGAAGATGGGCACTCTGCAGCCACCACAGTAGAGATACCCTGGTCCTTGAAGACAGGGTTATCAGCAGATGCATCTGAAGATGTGATCCGGACCACTTGTCCAACAGGTCCCACTGAAAAGTTCTTGCATGGAACCTGCCGAATGGGATTGCTTCGTAGGAAGCTACCATTTTTCCCAAGACTCGCGTGCAATGATGCACCGATACCTGTTTTGGCTTCAGGAGGTCTCTGACTAGAGATGACAGCTCCTTGGCTTTCTCCTCCGGGAGAAACACTTATTTCTGTTCTGTGTCCAGAACCATCCCCAGGAACAGTAGACGTGTCGTAGGAACCAGCTGTGACTTTGGACTGTTTAGAATCCAACCGTGCTGTTGTAGCACTTTCCAAAATAGTGCTACCCCGACTAGCAACTGCTCCTTGGACCTTGCCCTTATAAGGAGATTGTCCAAGTACGGGATAATTAAAACTCCCTTTTTGTGAAGGAGTATCATCATTTCGGCCATTACCTTGGTAAACACCCTCGGTGCCATGTACAGTCCAAACGGCAGTGTCTGGACTTGGTAATGGTAATCCTGTACCACAAATCTGAGGTACTTTTGGCGAGGATGGTAAATGGGGACATGCAGGTAAGCATCCTTGATGTCCCGGGATCCCATGTAATCCCCCTCGTCCAGGCTTGCAATAACCGCCCTGAGCGATTCCATCTTGAACTTGAATTTTTTTATGTATGTGTTCAAGGATTTTAAATATAAAATGGGTCACACCGAACCATGCGGTTTCGGTACCCCAAACCGTGTGGAATAGTAACCCCGTCCTTGTTGAAGTAGGGGCACCTTGAGTATTACCTGCTGGGAATACAGCTTATTAATTGCCTCTAGCGCAGCCTCCCTGCCTGAGGGAGTTGTCGGCAAGGCATATTTGAGGAAACGGCGGGGGGGGGGGGGGGACATCTCGAATTCCAGCTTGTACCCCTGAAATACTACTTGAATGAAACAGGGATCCACCTGTGAGCGAGCCAACTGATCGCTGAAATTTTTGAGACGGCCCCCCACCGTACCTGGCTACACCTGTGGAGCCCCCGCGTCATGCTGTGGACTCAGAGGAAGCGAGAGAAGAATTTTGATTCTGGGAACAGGCTGACTGGTGCAGCTTTTTCCCTCTTCCCATGTCTCTGTACAGAAAGGAAGCGCCTTTGATCCGCTTGCTTTTCTGAAGCTGAAAGGACTGTACCTGATAATACAGTGCTTTCTTAGGCTGTGAGGAAACCTGAGGTAAAAATATTTCTTCCCAGCTGTTGCTGTGGATACGAGGTCCCAGAGACCATCCCCAAATAATTCCTCACCCTTATAAGGCAGAATCTCTATGCGCCTTTTAAAGTCAGCATCACCTGTCCAGTGACAGGTCTCTAATACCCTCCTGACAGAATGGACATTACATTCATTTTGGATGCCAGCCGGCAAAATATCCCTCTGTGCATCCCTCATATATAAGACGACGTCTTTAATATGTTCTCATGTTTGACAGGGTCACCGACCACGCTGCAGCAGCACGATCTGCAGGTCTCAGTCTAGTACCTGAGTGTGTAAATACAGACTTCAGGATAGCCTCCTGCTTTTTATCAACAGGTACCTTCAAAGTGGCCGTTCCTAAAACGGCAGTGCCACCTTTTTTGACAACCGTGTGAGCGCCTTATCCACCCTAGGGGATATCTCCCAGCGTAACTTATCCTCTGGCGGGAAAGGGTACGCCATCAGTAACTTTTTAGAAATTACCAGTTTCTTATCGGGGGGAACCCACGCTTTTCACACACTTCATTCATTCATTCATCTGATGGGGGAACAAAACACTGCCTGCTTTTTCTCCCCAACATAAAAACCCATTTTTAGAGGGTTAATGTCAGAAATGTGTAACACATTTTTTTTTTTTTTTTTTTTATTGCCGGGATCAAGTCACGGATGTTCCTAGTGGATTGTGTATATGTCTCAACCTTGTCGACACTGGAGTCAGACTCAGTGTCGACATCTGTGTCTGCCATCTGAGTGAGCGGGCGTTTTTGAGCCCCTGATGGCCTTTGAGACGCCTGGGCAGGCGCGGACTGAGAAGCCGGCTGTCCCATAGCTGTTACGTCATCCACCCTTTTATGTAAGGAGTTGACACTGTCGGTTAATACCTTTCACCTAACCATCCACTCTGGTGCCGGCCCCACAGGGGGCGACATCACATTTATCGGCATCTGCTCCGTCATCATATAAGCCTCCTCATTAAACATGTCGACACAGCCGTACCGACACACCGCACACACACAGGGAATGCTCTGACTGAGGACAGGACCCCACAAAGCCCTTTGGGGAGACAGAGAGAGAGTATGCCAGCACACAACAGAGCGCTATATAATGTGGGGATTAACACTATAACTGAGTGAAATTTCCCCAATAGCTGCTTGTATATATAATATTGCGCCTAAATTTAGTGCCCCCCCTCTCTTTTTAACCCTTTGAGCCTGAAAACTACAGGGGAGAGCCTGGGGAGCTTTCTTCCAGCTGCACTGTGAAGAGAAAATGGCGCCAGTGTGTCTGAGGGAGATAGCTCCGCCCCTTTTTCGCGGACTTTTCTCCCGCTTTTTTCTGGATTCTGGCAGGGGTATTTACCACATATATAGCCTCTGGGGCTATATATTGTGGTATTTTTGCCAGCCAAGGTGTTTTTATTGCTGCTCAGGGCGCCCCCCCCAAGCGCCCTGCACCCTCAGTGACCGGAGTGTGAAGTGTGTATGAGGTGCAATGGCGCACAGCTGCAGTGCTGTGCGCTACCTTGGTGAAGACTGATGTCTTCTGCCGCCGATTTTCCGGACCTCTTCTTGCTTCTGGCTCTGTAAGGGGGACGGCGGCGCGGCTCCGGGACCGAACACCAAGGTTGGGCCTGCGGTCGATCCCTCTGGAGCTAATGGTGTCCAGTAGCCTAAGAAGCCCAAGCTGGCTGCAAGCAGGCAGGTTCGCTTCTTCTCCCCTTAGTCCCTCGCTGCAGTGAGCCTGTTGCCAGCAGGTCTCACTGAAAATAAAAAACCTAATTCTATACTTTCTTTCTAGAAGCTCAGGAAAGCCCCTAGTGTGCATCCAACCTCGGCCGGGCACAAAATATAACTGAGGCTTGGAGGAGGGTCATAGTGGGAGGAGCCAGTGCACACCAGGTGACCTAAAGCTTTCTTTAGTTGTGCCCAGTCTCCTGCGGAGCCGCTATCCGCTATCCCCCATGGTCCTTACGGAGTTCCCAGCATCCACTAGGACGTCAGAGAAAAGTGATAGAGTGGAGAAGGCTAAAGAGTGATAAATGACCAGCCAATCAGCTCCTGTCATTTTTCAAACACAGCCTGTAACATGGCAGTTAGGAAGCTGATTGGCTGATTCATCCTTCTCCACTTTATCACTTTTTAAGTCTTTTTACATTTGGGCCTACAGGTAGAACATCTTCCCACAAATTGTAGCAAACAGACTAGTGATCTAAGCCTCAACTAATTAAAATACTTTTTTGTGGGAACACTGTGCTGAGAAGAGGTGGAGTGGGGGTTTGCTGTTAGGCCCAAGTGTGTCGCATGCATGGAGGTTCTCTTAAATTCTAGCCATGGCTTACACTGTGAAAGTAAGTAATGTCATCCATACACATAATAATCAATCCTCTTAAACCAATCTCTAATGGAAGGAGCAGACGGTCTCAAGAGAGACGGAATTACAGCTTTTCGTGTGTTAAGGTGTCTTAGGATTTTTTTTTTATACGTATTAGTAGTTGCGGTGGAGAAGTTCAGGAGCCAAAACCTTGGATCTTTAGGGATATCCTCTCCTAGAATTGCCTCAGAGCATTTAAAGATGCAAGACCAAAAAGTGTAAAGGGATGGGCAGTCCCACCATATATTAAGGAAGTTCCCTTGGGCCAATCTACATCTCCAACATTCATTGGTGATTCCCATTTTACTCAGTAAAGTAGGAATTCTGGCATTGGGGCCAGTCTCCTAACTACATCCCGAATTCAGTACCAGCGGGAAATTACTTCATATAGGGTCTCAAGAGTGGTGGGGTACAATGAACTAGCGTGAATGTTCTGA